>NC_133777.1:65477695-65595463 GCF_003597395.2 Chelonoidis abingdonii | reverse complement strand
TGTGCAGGAGGTCAGACTAGATGATCATATTGGTCCCTTCTGACCTTAAAGTCTATGAGTCTAAATACCTTAAGTGTGTTGCAGAAATAAAAAGCAGTCACTACAGCTAGATGTAGATCAGAACGTTCTCTATCCTGCCCAACCAATGAACTCTGGTCACTTGGTATTTAGGTTCCAAATTCCAACAGACACTAGGACAACTACAAGATGCAAGAGATGAGTGGCATTAGAATACTGAGAAATTGGCATGGATAACAGTGCCATATATGATACTGAGTAAGTGTCTGGATCTTCAGCATTATATGATTTAAGCCTAGAAAAGGAGACAGGACTAAAAGCACTCAAGCCACAAAGCTTGAGACAGGAAGGTCTACATTAGTGCTTACTTGGATACAACTTTGCTCATGGGTGTGGAAAAAGTTACACTGATGTAAGCATTGGTGTGGCCAACACTCTGTCAGCAGGAGATGCTCTCCTGCTGATATAGCTGCCATCGCTCAGGGAGGTGGAGTAATTCTGCAGACAGGAGAGCTCTCTTCCATTGGCAGTGTGTGTGCACTAGTAGTGCTGGCTGTAATAATTCTAGTGTAGACCTGCCCTATAATTCTAGTGTAGACCGGTGGAGGAACATACACCCATCATAACCCTAGATCCCTTACCTTTCTCAGCAATGGGAAGTTGTAAAGCAGACATCCTTAAATGAACGTTTCCACAGATTTGCAACATTCACTTAAACTCTTTTCTTATTATTGACATGCAATACGATACAGGCAATTGCAGGAAAGTTAATCAGTTCTTCCTCTGGGTACTTTTTTTTTTTTTTTTTTAAATAAGATTTCCCCACATCTCTAACCATTTTACAGAAAAGACTTCACATTCCTTTCTCCTTACCCCTTTTTTAGTGCATGCTCCTTCACCTCTATGTTAATAGATCAGTTAAGCCAGTGTTGCTTGGGACACTGCTTGTGTAGGGAAAGCCCCTGGTGGGCTGGGCTGGTTTGTTTACCTGCCAAATCTGTGGGTCCGGCCGACTGCTGCTCCTGCTGGCTGCAGTTTGCAGTTCCAGGCCAATGGGAGCTGCTGGAAGCAATGCGGGCAAAGGGACGTACTGGCCACTGCTTCCAGCAGCTCCCATTGGCCTGGAGCAGCAAACTGCAGCCAGCGGGAGCAGCAATCGGCCGGACCCACAGATGTGGCAGGTAAACAAACCAGCCCAGCCCACCAGGGGCTTTTGCTACACAAGTGGCGTCCCAAGTTTAGGAAGCATTGAGTTAAGCTATAGATCTCCTACACTTTAAGAAATCAGGTTTGGGATAAACTCCAAAACAACATTCTAATTGGTGGAATTGTTGTTACCTAAAAGATAACTCTGGATGGACCATTCCAGTAATGACTGAGTCCCCTTTCTGTGAAATATTTATTCACACTTCACCCTGTATGAACTGTTTTTGTTGACATGGCAATTCTGTTCTTTGCATGTACTGAAGCCACCTATAGATGAAGGATTGTATTTACAGATCAAACTGCAACTAAACAAACCTTGTTTGTTGGATGTTGAATGACAGTTTGTCATCTTTACATTTGAGGATCATATTTCTCCAACATAACTGTCTTTTGAACATTATACTGAAGTCTCACGGGCTTATTTACATGAAAGATTTGAGTGTTTAAGCATCTTTTCAATGCCTCATTATAGTTTGAGTTCACATTTTTACCAGAAAGACTGAAGTACTGAGTCATTGACAAGTTTTGTATTAAGCAGTCTTTACACTAGGCAGCATCTGGGCACAAGAAATTGTTAGTTTCCAAAAAAGAGTTATGTTTTTCTTTAATCTGCTGCAAGATACCTTCACGCACTTTTCTCTTGCAAAAGACTACTTATCTGAAGATGTCAGAAAATCTAGCTTGCACTAAGGTGACAATGTAATTAGTACCATTAAACTTCCATCTCCATAGAAACACTGGTTCAGGATCCTAGGAGTTAACAAAAAATAATTGTCAAATCTCTTGTGCAGATTTCTCTGTACTGCAAGCCAGTATGCTGTTCAACATCACTTGCTATCAGTTTGGAAGTGGACATGGGGCAGAGATTTGTAGACGCTTATATAATGCTTGAGTTATGAGTCCCCTTACTTTCACAGATCCTAAAATCCCAGCTCCCCTCTTGAAACAGTTCTTGAAAGACTGTTTATAAAAAGAACCTTTTAATCAATAAAATCCAAAGTACAGTAAGAATTTATTACATCTAACATGTCTCTTCAATTCTGGCCAGTGGAACCGAAGCCACCTGTACCACGTTCAGTGTCATCCAGAACCTGAAATAAATTAATAAGGTTAGCTTTTTAAAAACATACTCTTGTAATATACTCATTTGTTTCTTGCATGCTCTTCATCTTCCCCACAGAATAATCAGTACATTTTCTTATAGAGATCTTTACTGCACAAGCATAAATAAGCTTCAGTTTTTTTAAACTAAAATTAAGTTCAGGAGTCAACAGAACACACTTTAAAATATATTTTTAAAATATCTTACAGGTCCAAAGTAAAGATATGTCAGTCTGCCATGTTTTCAACACTTTAAAACTGTAAATTGCTCATCTCCAGGAAAATTGCATCAATCTCTTCAGCTTATTTCTTTAAATTGGTTGTTTCAGGGTGGGATTATCAGCCCATTCCATCTCTTGCATTGCAATTTGCCCATGTTAACGGTTGTCATAAAATTATAGAACTATAAGCAGACATGCCTACAAACTGAAATGATTCCAGATTTCTAGTAAAAAACAAAGTTTGTTTGTAATTCTTATATTTAAGAATCACTGATTTTTCAACTCTTCACATCCCTAACCTCCCTAATAGGCTTGTAAAGACTTGTAAAGTGTTAAACTGCAGACATTTTCCTTTTTAATTCAAACAGTGGTAATTTACATGTTATAGGCAGCAACGGAAGTGCATAACTTTTTGAAAAGCCCAATTCTTCTCTGAATTTTGAGAGATTAAATACAGCTCTTCCATATACTCTGACTAATGCAAGTGTTTCATTCCAGTAACTTACTTGAACTTCCTCCAGCTCAGGATAGAAGATGCGTTCACAGATCAGCTGGGCAATTCTGTCCCCTTTTTTAACTTGAGAAGTTAATAGGTTATTTTTTTTAAAACAAACCCAATACAACTTCAACTTCCATATTTAAGACTCCCATAAAACATTATGGCATTAGAATTAAATTTGAAATTTAAATTATGTAGGCATCTGTAGCAATTTGAGTTCAGGTTATGCTCAGAAATTTGCACTTCTAAGCAAGACTAAAAATCACTCAACTTCCCACTAATCACTAAATTTAGTTTAATAACTTCAGACACAAATTTTCCAGAAAAATATTTATTAATTTTGCAGACTATGCATTAAGTGCTCCCTTTTTGAAATGGAATCCTGGTTTCTTCACCTTTCTTTGAATTTCTCTAGATAGATAACTGTCTCCAGAATCAAAATATCCTATTACATCTAGGAGCACAGGGGAAATAGAATAGTAAAGCATTGGAGGGGTGGGCATCTTTGTGTTTGTGAAGAATGAAAGAGGAAGGTAGCATAGCTGGTGGTAAACCAACCCTTTCCCCATACACTAATCCCCCAGCCTCCAGGGAGGTCTTCATCATTCCCAACTATTGCTCCATTGTCCCAGTTGTGTCTATTAAATTGGGACTCCTCTCCTGGTGAACCATAGGGAAATTTGCCAGATGAAAAAATTGCCACTGGGCAGAACTACTAGCTCAGTCCTGGAGCTACAAGTCTTTCCATGCCACCCATTATACTGGGAGCAGAAGACTTCATAGTTGCCTGTTGCAAGGCATGGATAAGGACTTAGTTGATTTTCCATATGTTTACAGATCGAAGAGGGAGGCATATTATATTCTTAACCTTGGGTGAACAGTTAAGGATTATATTTTTCCTTAGGGAATATGCAAATATCATGTTTAGGTGGCTGACTGCAACCTCAAATACAGGTTTTTTCCACAATCTTAACACTTACCTTCAAAATCTTCCTTGCCAAAATTAAAAAGTACGACGCCAACATTTCCTCTGTAATCTTCATCAATGACCCCAGCTGTAATAAAGGGAGTAATTCAGAACTGTATCTACAATTGCTGGAGAGATGTTAATATCAAGGAAGAAAAATATTAATGAAATACTAAGTTAGTTAGATTAGTAGATACACTTAATGTGCTGAAAGGTATCCACCCATCCTCTAAACAGATATTAAAATACTGGAATATCCAAATGCAAGTCTAATTTGCAATGATTATGAACTAAGACACCATCGCATTTTTCTAGAGTGTTATTTCTATAACGTAACAAGTATTTCAACAAGCATTTAATACCACTGTTAAGTTATATGATGGTTTCTTTTGGCTATCCCATATATAAGATTAAACTAATTTAGCTGAGAAAGGGACTGCATCAAATTGGTTGTCTAGAACAATAGATTTCTTCTGGATTTAAAATGGACACTATTGATGGAAAACTTAGCCTGGCTGTCGTCATACAAAGTTAAAAATATGATTGGCTACCTTATTCTTAGCCTTACTGAAGCTCTTCTTTAAATACAGCATCAGCTAATGCGGAACATTTTTTGAATGGAAGCAATGTGGTAGGAGGGTTGAAAGGACACAGTCCACACAAGTAAGCTTCAAAATACTTACTAAAAATCATTAAGGCCCAGATATTTAAAGGTATTTAGGTGTTGCTGCACTCAGCATAGCAGTGCATAACTGATTTAAGAGCCTAAATACCATCAACTGCCAATGGGTGCGGCAACAGCTAAGTACCTTATCTGACTAAGTATCTGACCTAAGAGTCTGAACTACTTAAGACGTTTATTGTCTGAAAGTGTTTCTGTTCAGCTAGAAGTAAATTTTTTTTCCTGTCCCAGCATGTGAACTAGATATTGCTACTTATTACAAAGACTAAGAATGGAAATTGCTAATTTAACATAATCAGAGCTAGTTTTACTTCTAAAAGTAATATACAAAATAAACTTTAATGGTTCGACTTTGTGTATTGATGGATTACTACAGTCCTAGTAATTTTAAAAGCTCAGTCATCCTCTAAAGTTTTATGTACAATGGAGATTTAGACAGCCTGTTTAGATATAGATAAAAAAAAATCTAAATTTAGTGCTGCTCTTTGGATACAGTTTGTGTCAGAAATCCATAGAAGAGAATTCTGGCAATTTCAAACATTCTAATTATAGCATTAACTCCCATACACTTAAATAAATTCCCTTTCCATGTAATGCCAAAGTCATGCTTGCAGTGCTGGTTTAGGTCACACTGGAGCAGACTAGTTACTACTAGTTTTACTTTCTAAATCTGTGAGTGCTGGTGGTATTTTCTGGGAAAACAGACAATTCATACAGCTCTACATACATGACCCTCAGGCTTATTCTATTAATAAAAAGTGGCACTCCTCTGTATTGTGCATACTGGAGACTAATTAACTCTGTAGTGAAGTTCATGTTATTCTAAGAGTCTGGTTATATAGACGAAACCACTGAGGTTTTTTAAAAACTTGTCTTAATTGTGAATCTGTTTGTTCTAAAATAAATACCACCAGCCTCTAATAAAAATTGAGTCAAAGTGGGGGGAAAAAGTGAAAATAAGATTAATTGGCTATTTAGGAATCTGCAGTAAACTAAAAATAAAGTTACCTTTAGTGACATTCACCTTTTGCTTTACAAAGAAAAGTTGAGAGGGTCATCAATGAGCCTTAGAGCTCATATAAATAAACTAGTTAAACTCAGGAATAATGAGTAGGGAGGAAACCAGTGCCACCACATTAAATAAGATGACTGGGACCATCAGCTAGATCTCTCTCTCCATACCATCCTAACAGGGATGGGGGAACAAAATCACAATAGTTAAGGGACAGGTCCCCAGCTAACTTAAACTGGCATAGCCCCATTGAATTAAGCCCCTTTAACGGTTTGTAAAGTGCAATGCCAGAGAAGTCGTTTCACTTTTTACAGTTACTTTACCGTAAGTTAAGTTTTAAATTCAGAGTTGTTATAAATAATTGTTTTGTTTAGTGCCAGACTCCAATTTTGGAGAGGAGCAGTGGAGATAGAATGACTAAATAGAGGCACCCATAGTTACACATGGTAAAGACAGGGTTTGAGGGGTAAGAACTATCACAATGTTAGCGTAAGAGACACCTACAAATCTGCAAAATTTGATACAGATATTCAGACTTGGCAGAGCCTAATAAATTGTTTGTGCCGATCTAATTGCAGGACTAGCAAAAGGCTGGTAACTGTAATTACAGTGACCTCATCTGCTGGTACATGCTAGAACATGTGAGTCTTGAGAAAGAATTGATGTTCAAGGCCTTGGAGGAGGCAAAGGAAGGCTCTGTATGCATTAGGAAGTCCTTTCCAAATACAGCAATGTGGAAGAAGGTACAAAAGCTAGCATGCTGGAGGCTGATTTACACTAGTTGAGGAAGATAGGCCTGAAGTCTTTCCTTTACCTTTTACTGGCTGGGGCTTTGAAAAAAGGAAAGCTTCAGTAACCCCATCTCAGCCTAGTACTGTAGCTTAGTCACTATGACATGCTGAAAGTGTTTGCTGTAAAGTTGCCATCCAAATATTTTCTTTAAAGAACAGGCTCCTGCTTTTTCTGATCACCTCCTCAAATGTTGCCATGGTGATTTGGCATTGATGTGCCATCTCCATTTCACCACTTCCCCGAAACAAAAAGCACATGTAACAGACAAAATAGCCTCCGTGTACTGTTTCTTGCTGAGTTAACGTTTAACAAACACAGCTCAGGTTGGTTTAATATATACTCCAACACCTGGCTACCTAGTACCCAAACTTAAAAACAGCTGTTTTGTTCCCAAGTTCTATACTCCAGTGTGCATGTGCAACTCCAGCTGAAGTTCATGGGACTTGAATGCATATATTTTAAGGACTAAATCCTGCCTTGAAGTAATGTTCCAAAAACATCAAATTCAGTCACAGCAAGTTTACCTACACAGAAGGTGAGGTATTTAGTAAACTAGTAGAAACCTTTCCTGAAGATGACTAGACCTGCCTTTCGTAGAAGGTGTTAGGCATTATTTCTGTCATCATCCACCCCATTCACTGATTCATTAAGTCTTAACGGCAAGACACAGATGGTCATATCCACCTTATACAGCCAGAATTCCCAGGTTACACAGAAGCGCTGCCTATGAGCATCATCTGCTTCCCTCTCTCAGATAATCAAACTTCTCTACAGGATTGTTAGATGAGGGTGAAGCATTGAACCAACTACCCTCCATGAGTCTTTATAGTCTTATGTGATTTCTACACAGAAGTAGAGTGCTTGCAGCAGAGTTAACTGCCACTTGGTCCCTTCAAGCAGCATCAGAGGATTCAGCCAGTGACAGCATGATTCCACGTACTAACAGAGGAAATAGGAAGGAGATTCACCCTATCTGGGGACACCATCACACTAATCCCCCAGGGTCTGAGAGTCTGGAGGTTTTACTTCCTGTAGTCAGAGCTCTCTTCAAACTCCTACTTGAGGGGGATTTCCTGATTTTTTGTTTGTTTTTTTAAATAGGTTAACTTTGCTATTCAGTCCCTCTCTTGTCTTCTGCGGGTGGGGAACAGAAGAATATCCTCTCCATGAGTTAAAGGCTACCTCTGATAAAACCAGTCCTAGTAGTAAAAGAATAAATCACTGACATCATCATTACATTAGATAAATCATTAAACTGGTTCTAACACCACCTCCTAGGGTAAAATTATGAACTAGACAGAGGTTATAATGATTCTGTAGCCTGATAGGATATCTTTTTTTAACAGAGCCAAGAATCAAACTCACGCTATGCAGTGTGTGTGAAAAGTTCTCCTTTTCAGATAGAATAGAGAGAGATTACTTCTGCCCTGAAAGCATACATGCTATAGACTGGATCTGCCCTTGGAACCTAAATCTAAGATGTGATAAACAAAATGATTTTGGAATATGCTGCAGCTAACCTAGTGCTGTGCAGAATGAAGTGGCAAAAATGTGTCAAAGCCATGCTAATTTCAACTCCATTAGAAACACTGCAGGGTAAGAGTTTGCCAAACAGAAAAAGGGTTGGTAAGGAAAGAATTTAAAGAGTATTCCAATAGTGGGTTGGTGGTTTTTTGTATTTTTTTTTGTTTTGTTTTTTTGGTAAAAGTGCACCACGGAGACCAACCTCCATTTGGTGTTCAAACTACATTGTTTGTATCACAAAATGTAAAGGTACTTGGGGCAGGAAGCTAAAATATCCTCTGTTCTGTATAAGAGGCACTCAATTTAAGTAACTGGTATGGATTAACAGGAGGTAGTAGGGCAGAAGTCAGCTCTGCTTAAGGTTAACGTAACTGATCGCTTGGGATTCTGTTTTCAAAAACATCAAGTTACAACAGCTATACACTCTCTCTTGAATGCTAGGACACTTTTCTGCATGATCTACTTGGGGTGGAAAGTCATTACTAAGTCATTACTGGAAAAATCATGCATTGGAACTGGCACAGTGAAATACTGACTTCATGCAAAAGCCCTTACTCTGTCAAGACTCTGGCATGTCACTTGTTGAAAAACCATCCACTCCTACCAGATGTGGATTCTGAACAGAATCCTGCATGCTCAGTTTTTTCCCCAGGTCCTTTATTTACAGCCTGGGACCGCTGACAACACATTTGTATTGAAAAAGATAAATGTTTTATGTTAAGTGTGCTTATGAGAGACACCGAGATCCAAGAAAACACCAATGTCTGATTTTTCATAAGCGGCACCCTATCAACTGTCATGATTTTCACTTATGATGTTGAACTGTCACCTTTTTTGAATGCTGAACACAAAAGCTACACGAGATTACAGTTAAAGCACTCAATTCAGAAAATACCGAAGTTACTCTACCCCAGCTCTTACCCCTGTGCGTATGCAGATAGTCTTATTACATGATCACAATTCTTTTCTACAACCTTAGATGAATAGATCTTATTCTACAATACGCTATGTATACCAGATACTCCAGGAAAATATTTCAGTCACATCTTGTCCCTGTTCCTTTTCTTACATTAGACACAAATAAAGAGAAGAGAGCTGCCAGGGGTCAACAGAGGATTCCCCAGAAGGAAAATCCCCTATGACATTAGACTGGCATAGTGAATATATCAGGGGGAGAGCCAGCCTGTAATATGTACCAGTGATCCTCAGCTGGTTTACAGGGCCCGTAAAATGTTTTAAGTTATACTGGGAGTGGTTTCAGCTTTGGCTCCAGGATCAGGGGAGAGAAACAAATGGCTTAGATCCATCTTTCCCCACCTCCATGGGTCCTGTGCTGGCTGCAGCTCAGCTGCACCAAGGATCTGGATCTTCATATATCATGACCTGTACTGAGTGTGGTTGATGGGAAGGTGGACCAGCTGGAGCTTCCCTATAACCTCCTTATTTTACATATCCTATCTACTACTATAAGGGAGCCTGTCTGGCAAGTATCTGTAATTACAACTGATATGTTCAGAGGAAAGTATCTCACATCCTCACTATTATTCAAAACCACTCTGATTTTACTAGATTTATGCAAAGGTTGAATAATGAGTGGAGTCTAAAGTTTTAAGTTACCATTCTTTTTCCAAAGCATTTTTTCCTAGAATAACAAAGCAGAAATCTTATCTTTCAAAGGTGCCTCTGGGATTCCTTATCTCATTATTTCTCACCAAGTTTTGATTAATAAGATGTAAAACCATAGTATCTTTTACCGCATCAAAGCTAAGTCTTCATCTTAATTAGCCATTTTCTGATTGTGAAGAACTAGATATGAAAATATATATAAAATTTTCCTTTGCTTATACTGTTAATACTCAGGAATAATGATATATTATACCCATTTAAACTTATTATATGCCAACAACCTTTAAATATTAAACTTTTTGTAAGGTTGAAAATGGGCAAGGAAAAAGATGAATAGTCAAATAGAGAAAACTGGCTGTAGAAATGAGTTACTCTTGAAAGCAATATTTTGGTTCTTATAATAATTACTAAGTAGCAGCTAAATAACATGTTTAAGACTATTTCCAATGCATAATAAGAGGACATAAGAGTACAAAGAACAGCAATAAAAGGATGACTAACAGAAGGACAGTCACAATTAAGTCTGAAATTCTGGGATGATGTTTATAGCTTTGTGTTAAAGTTCAGGGCAGAAAAATAAATAGGTAGGAAAGAAACAATTAGTTTTAATCCTAGAAAACAAAAACAATAGGGGATTCAGATCTAAGAGGAAAGGTAGTCAGTAATTAGCTGAGTGTGCAAAACAGCAAGCCCTTTTAGAAAGTTTGAGTCCTACCGAACAAGACAAAAATACAAGAATAAGGAAAAAAATCATCCCTAGTACTTACTTACCGTTTATAGTAAACCCCAGAACTGCAAGAGGTTATGAAAAGGTCTAAATTTAACCCTAATGTAAATGAGCTCATGGCAGACTTGAATTTGGTCCCAATGCTTTATCTAAACTTGAGAAATACAGAGGAACATCTGTTGTACTTAGTTCGATTATCGTCATCATTTGGTTGATGAATGTTTGTTAGACAGGTATTTGGCCCATTAAGCACTGGCTACATAGGCATTACTTCAGAGAGAATGTCATTTGGTTACTATTTTCTGAATCTGAAAAAAAATCAATATGCAGATTAGAAAAGAATTATGGCTTTACTGGTGCCCAAAAATGTGACCTAAACTTTCTTCTTACCAGTCCAAATCAATCTGAAAGACTGGTAAGAAAATGAAAACCTTAATTAAACAAGATTCAGTTCAAAATAGTTTGGGAATTTAGATACTGGCATATGACTGAAAATCTTAAATCACAGTTTCCATTTATTTTAATGAAGCCCATAAAAGTAACTTATTAATGACGCTGAGTTTTCACTTTATAGTTTTAGTATCTTAACCTCACATTGAGACGTAGAATAAAAGATTTACAGAGATTGTGAAAGGAACATAAACATCTTACCACCAACATCTATGAAGTGTTTTGCAGCTAATCCAGAACGTGGGGCTAGAAAATGAAAAACATTTTTCAAAGTTTAAGAAACCTTCTGAAAATGAATTTTAGTATGCATTCTATGTACGGGTTGCTCAAAATCAAAAAGTCCCACCACCAAAAACTCTTGACCTAGCACCTTCCAAAACCTACATGTAATCCTACAAAACGTACAGCAAGAGTCATTACATGGCTGCAATAAGTGACAATATCAACAGTTGCAGGCTATAGTAAGATTGCAGATTAAGTAAATTGGGTGTATGATTATTTAGAGTATCTGAAATGCATTGTTTTATCTTGAAACACCACTAAAAGAAAGGTAGTTCAGATTATGGCCATTTATATTACTCCTTGGCCCTTCTTTGTTACCTTTGAAACACCTGTTCCATAGTAATCACCACAAAGAATTCAGGTATAGTGCAATGCACTCTAGTTACACAAAATAATAATACACCTAGCTCACTTAAAATTGCAATTCTGGTGTAGCCTGAAACCTATTAACAGATTTTAAATGACAGTTGCTAATGCAAGTTAATTGTTGCTAAGGCTTTACTTCAAGCTGCTTTACTATGGGGATTAAATGTTACCTTACTAGCTATATCTATTTCCAAGAAGATTTTAAATTATACATTTTTCTCATCTTCAGCCAATCTCCCTTTTTGGAGAATTTTAGTAGTAAACAGTGATGGAAACATTGTCATTTTCTTAATTTGGGATGGTTGCTAGTCCTTTTTTATTTCACTGAATATTTGAATACACTACATTTAGAACCCAGGACAGGTTTCCCCCCTTTACCACTTGTAAATCAAAGTACACATAATAATTACAAAGAATGTGAAGTAGTAGCGCAAGCCTAAGGAAGTACCTCTAAAGAACATAGTTGAAACTACAGCCATTTCATCCTTGGCCTTGCTTGAGATTACCAAGAGGAAACTAGTGCCAATTGTAGAAGTTGTTTTTGTGATAAGACAATCATTACTGAAGCACTTATAACCCTCTACAACGTAATATCAAAGCACCTCATGTACTTAAAAACGGATACATCCTTTTCCTCCTAGCCTGTGGAAGAAATAGCTTGATTAGTTTATATGAGTTTTCTACGTCTACAATTTGGTGGGGAATCTAAATGAGGGAGCTTTTCATTTAGTTCTGAAAGTGACCATGTTCCAGTAGGAACTTGACCAAAATACCATTTAAGTTTTCATAAGCCGGCCAACAGCAATCTGAGTTATTTCCACTAGGTCAGGGGTCTCAAACTCAATTTACCTTAGGGCCAGTGCCAGTCCTCAAATCCTCCTAGCAGTCCAATAATGTCACTGAAGATGGTGTTCAGAAAAGAAACCGTTTATATTGTATTTTTTATTTCATATTTCTTAGAAATAATAAAACTGTCATACACAATTCTTCGCCTGCCAGAAAGTTTAGCGTTTGCCAGACATCCAGCAATGTTTCAGTTCTGTCAGTTTGTTGATGTTTGGCCTCAGTGACTGAGCAATTGAAATCTTCAGAATTGCAGCATGGTGTGCATCAGATAGTTGTGTTAGGTATTCTGACTTGTTTATAGTCAGTGTGGAAAAAAGTGGTGCTGCCTCCATGGCTGACTGCCTGACAACTAATGCTGCTGCCTCCATGGCTAACTCTGCCCGGCAACAAGTGACGGTATCTCTGTCCCTCTCCCTCAGCTAGTGGGAGCTGCAGGGGCAGTACCTGCAGCAGACACTGCCCGTAGCACAGAGGTGAGCAAACTATGTGGCCCGCAGGACTGTCCTGCCTGGCCCCTGAGCTCCCGCAGGCTAGTCCATGGCCCCTCTCCTGCTGTTCTCCCCTCCCCTGCAGCCGCGTGGGCAGTGCTCTGACCCATCGCTCCTGCCAGGCTGCACGGCTTGTGCCTGCCCACCTCCCAGGCTTTCCAATAAGCCAGTCCTGCCGCTCCGAGCGACATGATAAGGGGCAGAAGAAGAAGAAGGTGGTCCTGGGGACTGTCAGGAAACGGGGCAGTTGGATCGGATGGAGGTTGGGGGGTCAGGAGACAGGGGAATCCCTGAGGGCCTGTCAGTAGGCAGGAGTGTGGATAGGGTTCAGATCAGTCGGGGGACTGGGAGCAGGGTGAGGCAGGGGGCTTGGACGGGGGCAGGACCCTAGGGGACAGGGAGCAGTTGGATGTGGTGGAGGCTGGGGGGGCAGTCAGGGGACAGGGAATGGGGGGTTGGATAGCCATGGGAGTGCCTGGGGGCCTGTCAGTGGGCAGGGGTGTGGCTAGGGTTCGGGGCAGTCAGGGGACAGGGGGAGGGCTGGATAGGGAGTGGGGCCTCAGGGGGCAGTTAGGGGCAGGGGGTGGTTAGAGGACAGGAAGCAGTTGGATGGGGTGGAGGTTTGGGGAGGCAGGTGTCAGGGGATGGGGTTGTTGGATAGACGTGGAAGTCCCGGGGGGCCTGTCAGTGGGTGGGGCTGAGGATAGGGTTCAGGGCAGTCAAGGGACAGGGTTTGGATAGGGGGCAGGGTCCTGGGGGTGGTCCCAGGACAAGGAGCAGGGGGGATTGGATGGGATGAGGGCAGGAAGTGGGAGGGACAGGCTGTTTGGAAAGGCACAGACTTCCCTACCCAACCCTCCACACCATTTTGCAACCCCGATGTGGCCCCTGGGCCAAAAAGTTTGCCCACCTCTGCGGTACCGTGTCTGCATGCGTCTTTCCTCTGCGGGCCGAGTGAGGAGGTTCTTGGGCCGCAGATGGCCTGCGGGCCAGGATCTTGAGACCCCTGCACTAGGGAGCGCTTATTAAGTTGTACTGTATTTTGATCAGAATATTTGAGGGGGGAACCTTAAGAGATTTAAAATAATTTTAACCAGATCAGCTGCTTTGTCCTACAGCTACTACACATCACTATGCAGTAGAAAAACCCAAAAATTTTTCATATTGATAGGTTCTATTATACTTCAAACAAGTTATACACATTTTCATTAGCAAAGTATTTTACACAGTTTATTATGAGTCATCCATCAAATCTTCAAATATTTTCACCAAAAGATGTGGTAATAGATAAGCAGCATGTTACCTAATTGGAGTACCAGGTTACAGATAATTTAAATTAAGTCACAATCAATGGGCTGTAGTTAAAAAGGGGTCCAGTAAGGTGCAGTCTCTAAAGAGGAATTACACCATTTAACCACATTCACTTCTCCAAAGATTTTACTTTAATGGGTACAGCCCTCCTGTGCAGCCACTCACACTGCCTTAAGAGCATCCTTGCAAAGGAATGGCACCCATTTAACTAAATCAATATAGAAACAGACTTGGGTAACTGGTACAATTTCTGCATGTAGATGAAGCCTCAAGGCAAGCCACTGTGGCAAGTGAACCTGTTTCAATGAAGTATCAGGAGGTAGCCATGTTAGTTTGTATCCACAGAAACAAGAAGTCCAGTAGCACCTTAAAGACTAACAGATTTATTTGGGCATAAGCTTTCATGGATAAAAACCCCTCACTTCTTCAGATGCATGTTGTTTTTGTTTCAATGAAGCTTTTCTGCAGTCTGCTAACTTACCTACTCTTCCATAACATCCAGAAGGGAGGGAGATCTGAATGTCAGTTTTCACTATAGCTTTTTCCATAGCAGGAATCACATAGTCATAGGCACTAAATAAAACAAGCAAGCAAGCAAGCAAATATGTCAACAATTACTTAAAATGTTTGGGGTACTTTCTTCTTTGTAAGAGTGACTAAATAGAGGCACCCATAATTACACATTGTAAAGACAGGGTTTGAGGGGTAAGAACTATTACAATTTCAGGTTTCAGAGTAGCAGCCATGTTAGTCTGTATCCACAAAAAGAACAGGAGTACTTGTGGCACCTTAGAGACTAACAAATTTGTTAGTCTCTAAGGTGCCACAAGTACTCCTGTTCTTTTAACTATTACAATGTTAGTGTAAGAGCCACTTACAAATCTGCAAAATTTGATAGATATTCGGACTTGTCAGAGTCTAATATACTGTTTGTGCTCATCTAATTGCAGGACTAGCAAAAAGCTCGTAACAGTAATTACAGTGACCTCACCTGCTGGTACACACTAGAACATGTGGGTCTTGAAAAATAATTGATGTTCAAGGCTTTAGAGGCGGCAAAGGAAGGCTCTGCATGCATTAGGAAGTCCTTTCCAAATACAGCAAGCAATAGGGAAAAAGGTACAAAAGCTAGCATGTTGGAGACAAAGCAATGGTACTGTGAGCAAAGGGTTAGGGCAAGCAGAAGCTCGTAGGAAGCCAATGAAAGGATTCAAAATGCAAAATAGGAAGATGCGAGCTGCTGCACACTGGGTGCACTGGAGAAGAGTAGAAAGGGGAAAAGCAGTGATCCCCAACATGGTGCCTGTAGGTGCCGTGGCACCCGCCAGGGCATTTATGTGCGCCCGCCTAGTGCCCAGCAGGGGAGAAAAGCCACGGCCCTGCACCGGCCGGGGACAGGGAACTCCGGGGTTGCAGGCGCCGGTGTTCTCAATCCCTGGCAGGCGCAGGGCTGCAGTTTCTCTCTGGCTTCTCCCGGGCTGCAGACTGTGGGCGCCCATGTTCTCGGTCCCTGGCAGGCATACGGTTGCAGCTTAAGCCAGAGAGAAGCCACGGCCCCACACTTGCCAGGGACAGAGAATTCTGGGGCTGCAGGCTGCGGTGTTCTCAGTCCCTGGCAGGCACGGGACTGCGGCTTCTCTCAAGCTTCTCTGGGGCTGCAGACTGTGGGCACTGGTGTTCTCGGTCCCTGGCAGGCACGGGGGCTACGGCTTAAACTGGAGATAAGCCGTGGCCCTGCACCTGCTGGGGACAGAGAACTCCAGGGCTGCAGGTGCCAGTGTTCTCTGTCCCCGGCAGGCACTGGGCCTGCCTAGTGCCCAGCGGGGAAACTGGGGACCCGTGCCCACTGGGGACAGAGTACTCCAGGGCTGCAGGTGCCAGTGTTCTGTGTCCTCCCGGCTTCTCTCTGCACTGCCCAGAACTGGCACCAAAAAAAAAACCCAAAAACCAAACCCAAACCAAAAAACACTCCGACTCTGCAGAACGGATGGAATGCTGCCCAGTAGCATGTGCTGGGCTTGCTCCACTGGTGCCTGGAGCCAGCTGTGTATGTGAGTAATTGTTGGTGCCCACCCCACTCTTCTGAAAACATGAATGTGCTACTGGCCGCAAAACGGATAGGTACCACTGGGGAAAAGAGAGGGGCCAATGTGGAGGGGCTGCAGAAGTGATGAGAGTAAGGCCACTCTCCCTGTGCAAACCCTTGCAGACACATTTATTGGGATGTGAGGGGCTGATGTCTGCACAGAGCACAGCGCTGGGCTAGCTCACCCAGAGGGATGGGGGTCTCTTGCCACGCTCCTAGGCCCACGAGCCCGACAACGGAGGGGCCGCAGGGGCTCAGCGGGCCATCCACAGGGGAAGCGGGAGATGGTGGCGGGCTCCGCAGGGCGCATGGCCGCCACTCACCCTCTACCCAGGATAGGCCGCTCCGCTCACCGGGCGCGCCCTCAGGGCTGTTAAGCCCTCGCCGGGGGGAGCTACGGGGGCTGATCCCGGCGGCGGGCTCTCGGACAGGGCACGGGGCGGGCCGCCCCTCACCTGTATAGGTCGTAGCCAGCTGCGCGGGCCGAGCCCCGGGACGGGGCGGACGCGTTCTCGGAGAGCTTGGCGAAGCGAAGCCGCAAGTCAGGCTCCGATGCCTTGAGCCTCTTACTGGGGGACACGGCGGGGTCTGCTCCGGAGCACGGCATGGGGAGAGCGGGTGAGGGAGACAGAACTGAGCGAAGGGGAAGCGCCGGCGTTTCCCGCCCGCGCCATCCGAACCGTTACCACGCCCCGGCCCGGCCCATGAGGCGGAGTCAGCCTCCCCCCGCAAGCACACAATGGGCTCTCCCAACCCCACCGTCTGAGCCAGCAGGCCCCGCCCCTACCGCAGTACCCCGTCGCCTCGCTAATAGGCTGTGGCCAGGCCGAAGTTCCACAGGGACACCTCGCCGGCGGCGCATCCTGCAGCACCGGAGCCCTGCTATCCTCCCTCCCCGTACAATCCCGTGTGCCATCTCCTTCCCCCGCCGCCCCCCAAAACCCACCCCCCGGGCCTGCAGCACCGGAGCCCTGTCATCTTCCCACCACACTGCCGCCGCCGCCCCCCGTAGCCACCACGCGGCCCTGCAGCACCGGAGCCCTGCTATCCTCCCGTCCCGTACAACCCCGGAGCTGTGCAATGTGCCATCTCCTTCCTTCCCTCCAAAAAAATGCCACCCCCCCGGGTCTGCAGCACCGGAGCCCTGCCATCTTCCTGCCGCCGCCGCCCCCCATAACCACCACCCGGCCCTGCAGCACGGAAATCCTGCAACGCACCCCGCCATTTTCTCCCCACCGCTGTGCAAAACCTCTACCCCGCCCCTCAGAGCCTGCAGCACTGGAACGTGCAACTCCCTCGGCCCGGCAGCGTCGGAGCCCTGCACATTCCCCCCCAAAGCAGGCTGCAACTCGCTTCGGCGCCCAAGGCCGTACTGCCCCTCTCCGGATTGTGCTGCGGCGCCAGGGCCGCGCTCCACAGGGTTAATATCTCCGCAGCCCCTCGCTCCGCTCCCCTTTCCTTACTGTGTCGGCGGAGGAGCTGCCCGAAGAGGCGCTTGCCCAGCATGGCGCCTGCTGCAGCTCGGGGGAGGGAGGAACTAGCTGCTCAACAGCCGCGAAGGCCGGGCTGTCTGGTGCCGGGCTGTAGCCCTCGCGTGGCGCACGCAGCCGCCCTCGGTAATCACCGGCCAGTGCAGTGATTGCGGCCGCTGCCTGTCCATTGAGGGCCAGATCGCGCCTTGTACCCAGCCCTGAGGCATCACCTCGGCTGTGGTCTCCGCTCATGAGCTGGAGGGAGGTGGGAGCCGCCCAGGAAAACTCGGTGCTGCAGGTAGCGGGGTCGGCTTGGTCGGTAGGCAACTCCCGCCCCTGCGCAGGGCAACTGTGAGGTACAGCGTCTCAGATGAGATGTAGAACTAATGTCACGGATCAATAAAGATCCCGTGGTACTTTCCACAGGGATCAAAACAATATCTCTAGTGTCCTGCCTGAAATTCACAGGTAAACACACTGCCCAGGCCTGCCAGGGGCTTTCTGTACACAAGCAGCGACCCCTGTTTGAGAAACCCTGACCCAGGAGTCACCAAAAAGAAATACAAAAATAGCAGGAAAGACTTCCTGAGTGTAAGAACAGTAGGACAATGGAACGGACTACCTAGGAAGGTTGTGGAGAATTTCAAAACAAGGCTGGCATCTGTCTGGAATGATTTAGAAACAATAGACACAACAAATGCTGCATCTTGGCAGGGAGTTAGACTAGATGACCTTGCAGTCCTTTCAAACTCTATGATTCATGTGAAATCTTAAAATCATGTGAAAGTGAAAAGAGCATAAGGAAAAGGGGTAAATACAGAAAGAGAGAGAATGTTGTAGAAGTGTGCATACTATTTCCAGCTAATGGACTTCCAGATTATAAAATAAATTGCAAGAACTGAAGCTAAATCTTTGTCTAATTAGGCATTTTCTAGTCCTCCCTTTCATAACATGAGGGAAAAGAGGAAATGCTACTCCTGGGGAATTCTACACCACTGCACACATGCAGAATTCATGTTCCCCGCTGATTTTTTTTCCCCTGCAGAAAATACATTCTGCCAGAGAGGTGCTGCAGTTATGCCTTTTGCCCACCATGGGCTGCTGTGGTGCCAGGACAGAAGGCAGCCAGCCCTGGAGAAGCTGTGTTTCTCATAGTACCCTGCTTGTGGGGCCAGGTGAGGAGGCACAGGATTGGGGGCGGGGGGCACAAGGGGCTGCTCATGGGTCACATAGGTTCAGAAGGGCTAGCGTAGGGGACAGACTGGTATGGGCTGAATAGGAGTGGGTGTGCAGGGACACGGGGAAGGGTGTGGCTGAGTGGGGGTGCAGGAACACATGGGAACAGGAGGAGGGGTGACTGAATAGGAGTGCAGGTATATGGGGACAGAAGGGGGTGGCTGCGTGTGGGTGCAGGGATACATGGGGATGGGGGAGGAAGGGTGGCTGAATGGGAGTACAAGGACACATGGGGGGACTGGGCCGATGTGCCTGACTGAATGTGAGAGGCTAGGGGTCAGCCAGAGTCTGCATGAAGGTTCCCCAACTCCCTAATGATCCCTCTTCCGCTCCCCCCCCCCAAGAAAAACAACTGTTCTATACTTCTCACACTCACACTATCATAAGCATCTTTCCCAAATCTGGACCTTAGCATCCAGAAATCTGGGTGCTTGCATGAACCCGTCTAAGCTTAATTACCAGCTCAGATTTGATCTCGCTGCCACCATCCAAAAATTCCAAGGTTTTGGCTCCCTCTGGTCTCCCCAAACCCTTCGCTGGGGAACCCCAAGACTCAGAAGTCTTGAGTCTTACCACAAAGGGAAATAACCCACTTCCCTTCCCCCTCTCTCTCCCACCCAGACTTTCCTCTCTGGGCTAACCTGAGAGTTACTGATGCAATCTCATTTCGCATCACACTACAGAGATGGTTATCTTCTCTACAGAGACACCAAATACAGGAACGAAATTGTCTATCTCTCTTCCCTCCACAATTCCTGGTATTGCAGAGCTTAACCTCCGTGATTCTACACAAAGGATTCTTCCTTCGTTTCTTACTACGCAGAGAGAAAACTCAAAGTCTTAAAAGAAGAAGCTTTATTAAAAAGGAAGAAAAAGACATCAATATTCTCTGTATCAGATGACTATTACAGGATGAACTGCTTAACAAGAAAATGGATAAAGCTTATTTAAAAGTGATACATTTTTAAATTTTCGGGAACTACCACTGTTATACAAAAAACAATAAAAGCTTACTGTCTTTTCTACCTTTGTACTTACAACTTTGAAACTGAAGATTACAAGTTTGAAGATAGAAAGAAAGAAAAAAATCCCCTCTCATAGCTGAGAGCCAGACAAAGACACCGACCCCAAAAAATTCCCTCCCCTGAGCTTTGAAAAATCCGGTTTCCTGATTGGTCCTCTGGCCAGGTGTTTGGTTCTCGTTGTTAACCCTTTACAGGTGAAAGAACCATTAACCCTTAGCTATCTGTTTATGACACACACCCACTAATCTTCCAGGTTCACTCACAAGCTCCTTCCCAGCAATTACTTCCCTCTCCCTCAGCTCCTCCATTACCCCTGACTCCCCCAAATCCTTGCAGTGCTTCTGAGGGGTGCAGGAAATACATTTCTGTATTGTAGTTTTAATGAATTATTACTGAAAGCTCTGTATTAATATTCCTAGGAAGGAACCTATTTGTCAAAAAACATTTCCTGAATCTTTTTTTGTTCTATCCATTGCTACAGACATTCCTCCTGACAGATATTTTGAAATAAATTACCAAAATAATTGAAACTGATGTGATTATATTATTTTGACAACTAAAAAGTGCAGAATTTTGCAGATTTTTAAAATATTGTGCTCAGAATTTTTAATTTTTTGGCTGATAGTTCGCCCACGAGTAAAATGCTTGCATAGTTGTCTTTTCAAGTGTCATTTGTAATTAAAATTACTCTGGAGACAAGAAGGGTGAGGTAATATCTTTCATTAGACCAACATCTGTTGGTGAGAGAGGCATGCTTTTGAGTTTACACGCACATCTCTTTTCCCTGCCTATTGTGTGTTCTGTAATCTGGAGGACCTGGCTCCTGGTGGGGTGTCTGAGCCTCTCTCTATGTGAGCTGGGATCTGGGCGAAGACTGAAGGTAATGCAGATTTAAACATCTGCAGTCCAGAAAACGAATAGTTAAAGTACAACCCCCCCCAGGAGGTAAGGGGGCAGGACCAGGGGCGGCTCCATGCCCCAGCATGCCAAGCATGTGCTTGGGGCGAGCGGGGCCTGCGGGAGGTCCGCCGGAGCTGCAGGACCAGCGGACCCTCTGCGGGCAAACCGCCAGAGGCAGCCTGCCTGCCATGCTTGGGACGGCAAAATCCCTAGAGTCACCCCTGGGCAGGACTGGCCATAGTGTGTGTAGGTCAGGGGTCTGGTTTAAAAGGGGTGAACTGGGTGAACCTGGGGCATGGGTGAGGAAGCTTGGCTGAAGCAGGGGCAGGAGTTGCAGCTGTGGGTGAGTATTGGGAGTGAGGGGTCCAGCTCAGGGTGCCATAATGTGGTTTAGCCCTCCAGTAAGCTGCTGGCTGTGTTATGTACACAGCAGCAGAAGGTAGGAAACAGCAAGGAGCAACATCTTACATGTTAATGGCTGCTACAGTGCTCACTAATGGCTTAATGGGAAGGGGAGGGTGAGCTGAAAATGTTGGGAGTAGGGGGCTATATGTTGCTGGGAATGGTGGGGAAAGGGGGTAAAGAAGGAGCGAGATATACCAGTCTTTTCACATGCTTAAAGTTACTGTAATCAACATGTTATGAAGCTGGGACATAGACCATAGATGAAATTTCTCACTCTGGTGCTGTTAGCAGATGCACATTGAAAACATTTCAAAGTATAACCATTATCTCCAGTCCACTGTAGCAAAATATACAGGAGCAGCACTTAAGAGTCACATAGCAGCCATGTGGCCAAGGGCAAAGACCACTGGCCTGGAACTATTCTTAGCTCTGCCACTGGTCTGCTGGATGACCTTGGGTGACTTGCTATGCCTCAGTTTCCCATCTGTAACATTCTTTGAGATCTAATGTTGAAAAGCACTATATAAAAACTAGGTCTTTTGATTATTACCTAACCACAGTAGCATTATTACCTAACCATCAGCTGCAAACCCAGGTGAGAATTACAAATGCCTAATTGAACACTAACTCCTACCAACAAACATTTCCCTTTCTGCTTAAAAAAACAAGGAAATTAAATGGCAATAGCTTCATTAATGCAGAGTTAAGGTTGCCCAGCCAGTAGCTTGTGCCCTTTCAGAATGTCAAGTTCAGAAAACTCAAACTTTAGAAAATAAGGAACTACAGAGCTAAGGTGTATGCCCATGTAACCTTAACTCTGCCAGCTTTGAGTAATGCCTCAACATGCCCATACTCATGCGTTGCTTTAAAGTGGGAAGTGATTGTTAAATTTCACAAGTGTGGTATTCTGTCAGCAGAGTAGGCTAAGTGTGTGAGCGTAGGGCAGGTGCAGGTAGCGCCTTTTCTTTACAATGAAAAGACATTGTAAAGGATGTGTGATAAGGGGCTTGGGGTCATTTGTTTAACTATACCTTTTAGTAATTTGTAGTTTAAATATTAATTATACATATATTCTCTCTCTAATGGAAATAAAATAACTTATTTTTAATGATAATGCATGAGATAATATAGTACTGTAATATTCCAGAATAGATAGAAAGAACATGACACTCAAATAGTTTAGTGGACTTCAATTATTTATTTCAAGTTAAAATGTTTAACAGATGTTCTTTAGAAAGCCCAGCAATTAAAGGAATAATCTCTTTTGACCAGGAAAATTAAGACATTCAACTAAAGAGTAAATGTAATGTTTATTTTATTATAAGTTGTTTAGCAATTTGCCAAATCAGTATAAAATGTGATCCTCTAAATCATATGAGAGTATACATTTGGGAAAACCACAATGTTGATAACAAATCTTAACAGAATGTTACTTTAGTATTTCATTAACTTCACTTTGAAATCTATTTCATAACCATATGTGATTATTGCAATTATACATTTAATTTGGTTGCATACAATAGTTTGAAAATTCATGATCAGCTGTTATAATTTAGAACTAATTTTCCATAAATCTAACTTCTCTGTTTCTCAGCTAGTTGGTTAGAAACTGTTTGCAAATAATGTCTTCTGAGTAACTTGGGAAATATATTTGGTAGATGTCTAAAACAGATGCATACATTCAAAGAGACAGCATATGCGTTTGGATATAGTACATTTTTATATAGTCAGTAATTTAAAAAATGATATAATTGGGAAACGCAGCTTAAACAGACTATTTTAAGATATATATATATTACATTAAATTATCATTTTTAGTCAAATGCAGTGAAACTTTAGAGATATTGTCAATATGGGTTGATGTTATTGTCATTCTCCTTCATGTATAGCTATCAGCAGCGATGTCAGCACAGTTCCGAAAATAATGTTTGTTTGAATAATTTCTGCCCCTCCTGTTAATTGGCTCTTCAGTAACAAAGCCCAAAGCATTTTAGATTCTATATAGATAGTAGCTTTTTAAATTTTGGTGACAGATATGTGGCACATAGTTGTTTTTTTAAAACAGGATATTTATGATTTGGAGAACATTCTCCATCAGTAGATAAAATTTTGGGCTAAACTACTCAATAATGTCTCTTTAGTATGGCTTTGTCTTTAAAAATACCTGTGTTGAAATCAAACATACTGTGTTCTAGGTATTTATATTTTTCTAGGAGTAAAAAGTTAGTACATTTTTGTGGTTGCCCCTGACCAGTAAGATTGGAGGCAGGTTCTTTGAGAGAATTTCTAACCAAGCCATATACAGGTGATCAGACACTACTCCTTTTCTTGCCACTGGCAAGCTCCTGTTGAAGTAAAAAGAGGAGTAACATTAATGCTAAAAATATAGGGTAACCCTGATAATATGCTTTTCAATAAATACTATCTTGACTAGAAAACTATAACCAATCTACTTAAAACAATCACACAGCCTAAGCATGAACATTCAAAATGTCCATCTTATAATATATGGGGTTTCTCTTAGGCCCTGATCCTGAATCACTTAACATATGTATTTAGTTTTACTAATGTGAGTAATCCCAATGAAATCAATGGGGCTGGTCATGATAGTAAAGTTAAGTGTTTGCAGGATTAGGGTAATAAAAATCAGAAATTAGTTATATATCTAGCTTGATAAGAATCAGAGGGGAGAAAATATAAAACTGATAAGTCATACATTCCATCTGCTGTGTATCAATCAAGGTCTGCTCTAAATTATTTTATGATTGTTTATTCCCGAGAGATCTGGGTTGTACAGTAAAGAGTAATTTTCCATATACTGTATACTGCAAATGCAGTTTCTGCCTCCAGGAGATTGTGTTAGTAGCAGAATCAGAGAGGCTTATCAAAACAAAATGGTATCTGAAGCTTATTCAAGCACTTAAAGTGTGGTTCTGCTCTAAAAAGTGGCTCTCTTAAAAATAGCTTCATGGTTCCATGTGTATTGGTCATTCTATTTGTCAAATTCACAAGTAAGCATTTTTTCTAATTGCCATTCCTGCACAATCATCAACCTGGACCCTAAAAGTACATATTTCTGATTCTTAGAACCTCACCTAAAGATTCTTCAATCCAAATTACACCCCGAGTAAAACCTGTGCAGTTCCTTCTCTAGGGGAATTCTGTGCCAGTGCACACACGCAAAATTTATGTCCCCTGCAGACTTCTTTGCTTCCCCGCAGAAATATGACTTTCTGATGGGGAAGCAAAGGGAAGTCACAAGAGCGGCAGAGAGGTAAATCACTGTAGTGCAGGGGGTGGGACTGGGGAAGATGGCTCCCTACCCTGCATCGGGCTCAGCTGCTAGTCCTGGCTGGGCTGGGGAGGATGGGACTTCCTTTTCCCCTGCACAGCTTCTGGGGCTGCGTCAGACCTAGCCCCAGATTTCTCCCCCAGCTGCAGGAAGCTCTGCAAACTCTCCCCCTACTCCTGCCTCCTGTACCCATCACTTCTCAGCTGCAGGGGAAGGATCCCTGTTTCTGGGGCAGGCCCAGTCCTTGCTCTGTGTCAGGGTTGGGTGCAGCCTCACCACTGAGTCCATGTCTGGGGTGAGGGGAGCTGCACAGTGATCTCCTACCTCAGTGCAGCCAGTGGCCTGAGCTGCTCAGTGCCATGTTGGAGCCTCCATATTTATTTTGCAAATAAAATGTGCAGAATTTTAAAATATTGTGCTCAGAATTTTTAATTTTTAGGTGCAGAATGCCTTCAGGAGTAAATTCCATTGTGTTCACTGGGTTTTCCGTGGGAAAAACAGATTGGTCCTGCAATTTGAACCTAGCTAACAATTCTGGTTATGATGCATAAACCAAAAGAAGAATTCTCTCTCTCTCTCTGTGTCTCTCTCTCTGATATCAGTTGACTTTGCAATGTTAACAATAGTAAGAGAATTATTTTTGCCACGATAGTAAGCAGATACAACTCTGAATATGCAGAGAGTAAATTTGTTGGGTAGGAAGATGCCATTTTCATATAATTTTTTTCAGAGTAGAACCTCATTTTAAAAGATGCAAAGAACTGTTAACTATGAGTGAGCTTCTGCTTCATCCAGAGAACCAACATGAGGCTTGTGCGCTGTTTAAGTCCCACAAAAGTCCTCAAAATAAGCTCAAAAGGGACTTAAATGATACATAGCCCTTGTGCTGGACCTCTGGACAGAAGTGAATTTCACTTTGAGTGAATTAACATACATCTTCGTCCTGCGTCTGACGAAGTGGGTATTCACCCACGAAAGCTCACGCTCCAAAACGTCTGTTAGTCTATAAGGTGCCACAGGATTCTCTGCTGCTTATACATCTTTCTGTTGCTTGTATCAAAAAAAAAACCAATATACAGGTTAACTTATTTATTTTCTGAGTTAAAATTGTGCAACTTACAGGACAATGAGATCAGCAGCCCTAGAGTGTTCCTGTAAGAGTTCATTCAAACGGACCTGACGGTAACTCTGGGGGGAAAAATTAGATTCCATTAGACAATACAGTTTCCTGGGTGTGGAAATTACTCTATGTGTTTGAGACAGAATGTACCCCTGTATTCACACCCTACATACTATTGTAATAATCTTTGTACAAAGTATGCCTTCTAAGGTATCTTTCAAAAACTCATCATTTGCTGATCAGTATCATCCTGATAAAATATGTGTGGCAACATTGCGTGCAAAATTATAAGATTCCACTGGATGGTGTTATTAACACATGTTCCAAACTGAGGTTGGCAAACAGGTCTATCTTAAACAAAGGAATGGGTGCTCTGCTTAATTTGCATTTAAGCAGTAAACAGAGTCATCAAGCAGGAAGGGAAACAAAAGAAGCTCAATCAGATGAGGAAAAAGCAGGGAACATCCTTCCACATAGACTTTTTGTCTGCTGTTACTCAGCTGGAAATGTTTTTCAAGAAGGGGAATGAAACTATAAATAGGGGAGATAAGTGCCCCTAGGGACACCTCTCTCTCTCTCCTTGCCCATCACATTCACTGCACCTGAAGCAACAGAGGAAGTTTTTGTTGGACTCTGAGAGAAGGGATCTTGACCTACGACATTTGGTCAGTACAACTGCTGAAAGCATGTGGTGAGAAAATTTGCTTTGAATTTAAAATAGTTTGTTAAATTAGGCACCAGTAGTGTTTTATCTTTATTTCTCTTGTAACCATTTCTGACTTTTATGCCTCATTACTTGCATTCACTTAAAATGTATCTCTCTGTAGTTAATAAACTTGTTTTATTGTTGTATCTAATCCATTGTGTTTAAACTGAAGTGTCTGGGAAACTCCGTTGGGGTGGCAAGTTGTGTGCATATTATTTCTATTAAAGAAATAACAGGCTTAATATAACTGTATTCTCCAAGAGGCGGCGGGGCAGTACAGGACATACATTTCTGGGAGGAATCTAAGACTGAGGGTATGTTGGAGTCACTCTGCAGTATAACCAAGGCTAGGGAGAGCCAGAGTATAACCCAAGTGTGGATGACAGGCTGCAGTTTTACACAGACACTCGAGTGTGACTTGCATGCTGGCAGGCTGTTTGTGAGCAGCCCAGGTGGGAACTCCTTCAGCAAGGCATCCAGGGTTGCAGGGCAGGTGAGACACAGGTGCTCATTAGTCTAGATTGTATCCGTGTATGTCACAGTGGTAACATACCAGAGCTTGAGAAGCCATGGGTTATTTTGGTCAAATATTTGACAATGGATTATGGCTGTCGTATACTTCTTTGACTGTGGATTATGGCAGTAGATTACTTATTATAGATGTTTGGGGAAACTGCTGTCTGTAGTTGCATTTTTATTTGTTACTACATTTAATTTGTCACGTGCACAGGTGCCATCTCAATGAGTATAAAAATAAGAATATATAAGAACATAAGAACGGTCATACTGAGTCAGACCAAAGATCCACCTAGCCCCCAGTATCCTGTCTTCTGACAGTAGCCAATGCCAAGTGCCCCAGAGGGAATGAATAGAACAGATCCATTCCTTGTTGCCCATTCCCAGCTTCTGGCAAACAGAGGCTTGGGACACCATCCCTGCCCATTCTGGCTAATAGCCATTGCTGGACCTATCCTTGATGAACTTATCTAGTTCTTTTTTGAACCCTGTTATAATCTTGGCCTTCAGAACATCCTCTGGCAAGGAGTTCCACAGGTTGACTGTGCGTTGTGTGAAAAATTATGTAAATAAATAAGCCACCTTGCAGCCTAGCAAAGGTTATTCATTTTACTAAAACTTTCTAGAGGAATGATCATAATATATAAAGAGTATTGAGGTTCAACTAGGATTATATCAAAATCAGACTAAGTTTCCAAAGGCTTCCAAAACACAACACACATAATAGAGAAGAAAAGAACACGGAAGACTAATGTCAATTGGTGCCTAAAGCCTACTAGGTTTTAAGTTGGGATATCTGTACAGGTGTGAATTTCACCTACAAGGAGTTTGATATATCCTCCTCATCCTAATACACCTGTCCAGTACTCTAGAGAAAGGAAAAATGAATAAACTATGGTTCATATCAATCTGTTTTTAAGGAATATTCCATCTCAATTTGAAATCTTGCCCTCAGTTTAATCCTGTGTATAATGAATAAGAATCACGATAATTTAGTTAAGCATTTAATCCCATGTATGATACCTTAAAGTACCACTGGTACCCGAATAACTACTATTATTTTCCTCTCTAATTTTAATCCTGGTTCTAATCGTGGTCAGAGAATTCCAACTTTTGAGTAACCCCTGAGGATGAGGGGGAAAAAAAACTCCATGCAATAAACCTAAACTTTGTTGTTGCTATTCTTATTTCTATGAGTGGCCCTGCAGTTTCATGTTGCTTATTGGTTCAAATAGGTTTTTATTCAATCATTTGGGTCTTATGTTAATAACTAAGAGCCCAAGGCACAAAGTCTGGATTTGGATAATACAGTTTCCCAAGTTTACGGGTGTCCAGATCTAAAGTTCCAGTTTAGGTTCTTCTCTAAATACTTCAATAAGTTCGTTCTTCTCCTCCAAATGTATCGTCTCATCTCTTCAGCCAGCCCTCGTAGCTAAAACCCTCCATTCTTTTGCTTCATGTAACAATCCTGCTCTTGGCCTTCCCTGAATGAGTGTATAGCTGCAGAGGTAAACGTTTAAAGCCACACTGAGTACTCTAGATAGTCTTCTCCAGATCTTTGTACGAAGGAAAAATAACTTTTCTTATGATATATACAATACAAACCCAGTTCTTAAAAAATCAAATGCTGACACATAGTTAACATATATATATATCAAATTCTTAGCTGATATTTCAGATTTGTTCCCTAGTTTCTTTAGCTAGCTAGTCAGCAATATATAATAAAGTTAGGGAAAGATTTACCTTCTCCTTGAATGCTTCCAGCTCTGCATCTGTAATTTTCCATGGAGTCTCTCTCTTTAATTTCTCAGCAGTTGTTAAATCTTTGCAGCTTTCATGGAGGCGATATGGTTCAATCATCTCTTCAAAGAATTTCCAGCTGAAACAAGAATTATGAAAGAGGCCTCCCAGCAGGGTACTAACTCATTATTTCACAGATGATTTCGGTAAGGCAGGTCCCTACTGACTGCAGAATTGCAGCTGAATGACATGCAACATCTTTAAACATTTGGGGCCAAATTGTGCCCTCAGATACATCTGTGCAACCCCCACTAAAATGAGTTTACATAGGTATAACTAAGAGCTACTTTTGGCCCACTATCTCTACAATGAATTTACAGCAAGCATGAATGTCCTTGTAACATAGCCTATTTAAGATGCTGAAATGTTTTCATTGTAAGCCCAAACTGGAAAGTATTAGTTACTAAGGCTGCATCTACACTAGAAGCACTATAGCAGTGCAGCTGCTGCAGCAGCTGCGCTGCCATTGCGCTTCTGGTGAAGATGCTTTAAGCTGACAGGAGTGAGCTCTCCCTTCAGCTTAATTATGCCACCTTCCATGAGAGGCTGTAGCTATGTCAACAGGAGAAACTCTCCTGTCTACACCAGTGCTTAGGTCGGTGTAACTTACATTGCTCAGGGGTGTGGATTATTCAAAGCCCTGAGTGACGTAAATTATACCAAAGTAAGTTCTAGTGTAGACAAGGTCTATGTTTAATGAAGAATGCAGGACATTATGCCACCACTGAACACGCATAAATATTTTTCAGAGTTTTGTAGTGTTAGAAGTTACCTGAACAGTATACAGCTTTAATTCAATTAATAGCTAGTCTGTGTACGTTTACCCTAATGACAGGTGGAAAGAAGTTTTACACCTAAGACTCTGGAGTGGGACTGAGGGATCTTGGTTCTGTTCCTAACTCTGCTATAGATTTTCTGTGTGACTTTGAACATACCTCAGTTTCTCTGTGCCTCAGTTCCCATATGTAAAATAGGGTTAATAATACCTCCTATCTTGCAGGGGAGTTGGAAAAATAAATTCATAAACAACTATGAGGTATTTTGTTACTACTGTACTCGCAGGCTGATCTATATAGATAATTTTATCATTTTCAGCAGCAATTTCAGAGCTTATTCCTGCCTGTAATCCATGTGCACATCTCTTAATAAAATCAAGGGGATATTCACACAGGTTAAGGGAGAAATATGACACTATTGCAGGTGTCCAGTCATGATATACATTTATTTTGTGTTATAAATAATGCTGAGCTTTCAAATGCATTTGCTCATGTGAATGCCAAATGTATTTCTGTTTGATTCCTTTGCAAATATACTTTTGGAAGATCATTACTCAGTTAACATGGGAAAGAAGAAAAGAATAATGCTCTTCACCATTCTGGGTATAATTAAGAAGAAAATACTGACTGTGGAATCAGAAAGGGTATGAATAATTTAACTAGCTTTGCTGATTTTTCAGAAATATAGTTATCAAATAGTAAATACTTTATAAGTTCATAAGAGTATAATACTCTGCATTTCTATATTGTCTCCCATCCAGTGATTGTATAAGCAGTAATGAAACAAATTAAGTATTGTTAGCACCATTTTACAAATAGAGAAATGAAGGTACAGTGAGATTAAGTGATTTCCCCATGGTTATACCTGAAGTCCAAGATGATGGGTGTGTGGAACAGAAAGAAAGAAGTATGGTATCAGAGAAGCATGGATAATAGGCTGGAGGGCAGAAGGAGGTATGAGTAAACTGAAATTTCACAGAGGACCTTGAAGAACAAGAAGAGATTTTGTACTGGATTCTGATAGGGGGAGGTATATCCTTCTGTGAGTATTGGTGAGGAAATGCTCTATTTAGGAGAGATTTACCTTGGGAAAGTTGGGACTTAGCTTGAGTTTGAAGGAGGACTTACAGAGTCTACTCACTTTGGGGAAGGTTCAATAGAAATCTAGAGGTAGTGGTTTGTTTTAGAAGAGAAGAGGCACGTTTACCTGCTGAATGGGGATTAGCTACAACAGGTTCTGAAATACAGGATTTCTACTACCCTGCAGGCAACAGAGGGGTGGTCATCTAAGGCAGCAAAATAGAAGGCTAGAAAATGTGAAGTGGCTGTGAGGGCCAGTAGTTTTCTAGTTTGTCAAAGACAGCAAAATGTTTAATGCTGGCATAGGTCTCAGAATATCTCTGGCCAAAGCACTCAGAGATGGAATTTTTTGAATATTACCCATTCTTCAGTCCTCACTTGTCTTATCTAGAGAATAAGCTTTTAAAAAAAATGTGTTATGCCTTCATTATATTTGAGTGATAGGAGACAGCGGTAATGTCCTTCTCTAGGGAAAGGAGCAGTGTGTGTGTTTGGCCTGCAAGATGGTAAGCTACTGAATGCCTGGGCGAGGTAAAACCCAGGGGACTCTGAAAGTCTGAGTCAGAGGGGAAGATAAGTCTTCAAGAGCTGCAGTGAAATCTGATGAATAGCATGATGAAGTCAAGGCCATGGAAACAAAGACAGATATGAAAAGCAATTATAAAATGATCCCTGTTAAATTCAGTGGCTCATAACTGTGGGTCTCTAATTAGTCTTTGTATTAAAATAAAGTCTTATCATTACAACATAAAGTGGAGGGCTGTTTGTAGTATCAACCTTTGTATAGTGATTTTTAAAAGACTTTTTTTTTTAGTGCTCTTGAGTTCATCCTTTGATAATTTTTTATAATCAGTATAAAAGAAACATCTCCCAGATAAAGAACTGCAGTGAAATAATGGGTTTTGGAAATGTTTCTTACCTCTCTTTGCTGGGTTTCATATTGATGTTGCCAATGATCTTAATATCAGCATATTTTATTCTGAATTTGCTTAGAAGTGAAGTCATCCTGAAAACAAAGGGAAGAACACTTCATCACTGCATTTTTAAGTACCTCAGATCAAAGAGTAAATGAGTTAAGTCATCAAAAGCAATCATCTAGTATTTTAACTTTAACTATATGACAAGTGAATTTATCTGAAATGCTTTAGTTAGTGTTTCTGTTTTCAATTACAGAATTGTATAGATCAACTATAAACTAGGGATCTGGCTATACTGGAAACGCTACAATGCCACTGTAGCACTGAAGGGTAGACACTTACTACAGTGATGGAAGGGTTCTTCTGTCACTGTAGTAAATCAACCTCTCTGAGAGGCAGTAGCTGGGTTGATGGAAGAATTCAGGGGTTAGGTTGGCTTTACTGCTAATTATTTCACATGTAATTTTTCACAGCCCTGAGCAAGGTAGTTAAGCTGACCTAATTTTGTAGAGTAGACCAGCCCTAAATTACCTAGCGGAAGATCTGTGGGAATTGCATAAAGATACAGAAAGCAGAGGCAGCAGACAGAGGGAAGTATGTTTACACTTTAGGGGAAACATTGGTTCTTTGATCAAATATTTTAAAAGATTAAATTCTGAAAGATCTGTCCTATACAAAAAAATAGGAGAGAATTCTCTTTTCCAGTCAACAGTACAGACCTCTGTCATCAGAGTTATCAACGGAATTTATGTGCATTGAATAAATACCGCACAATTGTACCGATTGGAGAGGAGAATTTGGCCCACAGGCTTGATAAGTAGTATCTGGAATTTCATCAATCTGTGCACTCATGTGGTTCCACTACTATAGTATCTGAGCACTTTCCAAAAAATTAAAAATAGAAAAACAACGTATATATCTATCTCCATTTCTTCCTTTCCAGTCTGTAGGAGAAATAGCTTGCTTATTTTACAGGTTTTATTTGTGTGCACTGTGTTTGAGGGTTAGCCAAGTCAGATATTGGTTTTGCATTTGGTTCTGAAATTGGCTACTTCTACAGTAGTAGTCAGGGAGTGGTTGTAGTGATTCACTTTCTAGGTTCCTTGCTTTCTTTTCTATAACTGATTTCTGGAATTTGGAAGGATCCAAGAGTTTCCTAGGGCAGATCATTGTGGTGATTTCTTCTTGCCTAAGAGGAGAGATTTCATTTTCACTTGAAAGAGAAAGTTATCTGAACAGGATTGAGGAGGAGCATTTCTTGCAGCTTATGTCTACATCTAGTCCAAGGTATGGCTGGCTGTTGGAGGTGGGTGCAGAGGTTAGCTAAAGTGGAGAGTTTGGTTTGTGGTATAGTATCAAAATTGTTGTCTGTTTTGATGTGGAGTCTCCTCAGATGATAAATCTTTTAAACTTTATCACCATGTCAGGCAATGTCTCTTTCAGCTCCTTTGGAAAGCTTTTAGTGTTTGATAAATGAGGAGGATGCCCAGGTTACTTGCATCTCTGGATTCACAGATTAAATGGGCATACACCAAGGATTTTGTTTCAAATGATGATGTCCCTGTATTTAAGGTCAAAAGGAATAGAATGACCAATTTGCCTCCAAGTTAATCTTACCTGGGTATGGGTATAGAGAATGAGGTAAACTCATGTTGAGTCTGCAATGTCAGTTGTCCACACAGACTAGGTCAGGGGACTTGTCAATGATAAAATGGTAGTCATTAAAGACGTTATTGACCACAGAGATTGCACTGATCAGCTTGAGCATTGAGTCCTGGCATTTGTAGAAACAGTGGTGGCAATAAAAATACCTGTGTCTGCCCATTGATTAGTAAAGCTACTAAGTTCTGACATACCCATAATGAAGCCAAAACATCTTGCTTCCGCTCTAAATGAAATTGATTGTTTTCTGTGGAAGGTCAAAATCCAGAAGCCAATTGCTAGTCTGAGTAGCTAGACTAGACATTGCATGGTGGCCCTGGGGGAAAGGAATCCTTCCTTTCAGGCAGCAGAGAAACTACAGAGCCATTCTGCATGGTTTATACCAACTCAATGATTGGAATACCCTCCACAGATACTTATCTAGCCTTTTTTACACAGATGTGGGAAGCTTGGCAGGATCTACAGAGCTCAGTGCCACAATGGGGAGAGAGGTTTCACAGCCCCACTCCATGGAAGTTCATCCATGCCCTTGTGGAATGTCAGCTATTCAAGTCCTCATAAGAGAATGCAACCAAACACAGAGCAGCCTTGTCATGGCTAATTTCCAAGTCATGCAATTATATCCTCCCTGCTTAAATTCCCCTTGTAGTGATAATTGGATAGTTATTCTTCACTTCCTGTCCTAACCAGTTGCCTAGTGATGCTCTGTTGTGTTAAACAGTTACTGAATTCCATTCCAAATTGGCTGCTTTGGAAAGAATGGTGTTATATAAATGATGATTATAATGAGCTTACATTAGCAACTTTCTTTTGCACATGGATGGAAAGCAGACTATAGCTCAGAGGTCTAGAAAGTTTTAAAACTAAATGACTTGTTTTCAGCTCTTAAAAGTTTGCACTTGCAAATCACATTTTTGTGGGCTGTCTGTCTATAGCAGTGGTTTTCAAACTTTGGGTCACAACCCAGTACTGTCTTGCTCAGCACTCAGGGACCCTGGCAGCCAACCAGTAATAACTAGTAGTCCCTACCTGTTCTGACACCGCGCTGCATCCTGGAAGCAGCCAGGAGCAAGTCTGGCTCCTAGACGGGGGGAAATAGGGCTCCGTGCGCAGCCACTGCCCTGAGCACCAGCTTTGCACTCCCATTGGCCAGGGCGGGGGGGCCGTGCCTGCGGGCAAGAGCCACACGGAGCCACTTGTGCGCCTTTACCTCAGAGCTGGACCTGCTGCTGGCCGCTTCTCGGGCACAGTGTGGTCCGTGGTGACAGGACAGGCGGGAAGCCTGCCACTGACCCGGAGCTGCTGGAGGTGAGCCCACACCCCAACCCCACATCCCAATCCACTGCCCCAGCCCTGAGCCCCCCCCCCCTGCAACCCAGAGTCTCCTCCTGCACCCCAAACACCTCATCCCTGGCCCCACTCAACAGCCTGCATCCAGAGCCCTAACCCCCCTCCCGCACCCCATCCCCCTGCACCAGCCCAGAACCCTCTCCCATACTCTAAACCCCTAACTCTTGGCCCCACCCTGCAGCCCTCACCCCTGCAGCCCTGAGTCCCCTCCCACTCCCTAAACCCCTCATGCCCAGCTCCGTTGGGTCATGGGCATCAACAATTTTCTTCAAGTGGATCGCCAGAAAAAAAGCTGGAAAACCACTGGTCTATGGCATATGCATCTAGGAGGCTTCGTATGCAGTTTCACTTGTTAACTAGTCAAGATCATGTCGACCCTATAAAACACAATGATTTTCCCATTACAGATTTAAGAGTGTCATTCTCTAAGGAGGGAACATGACCAATTAGGGAGAGAATATGTGGGGTGTGATCTTCCTATGCTAGTCATCATTTATATTTAAGATTAATGACCCTTAAGGCCCTTGTCAAATGCTAGACATCTCTATATGAAATATACTTTTATTACTGTTCAAAATAAAGCTAGCTGGACCTGCTCAGAAATGCTAAGGTTACTACTAGAGGAGACTATATACAAATAATATTTATAAGCAATCAAAACATTTTAAACAGTAGTGGGGAAAATAGGTAAATTTACGCTAGTTTCTCATCTTCGATCCGGTTGATCTTTCCTCCAGTGAAGATCCTTAATTTACAATCCTTCCACTTTTTCCTCATAGTCAGAATATAGGGAATTAGGAGTGTCAAACCTGGACAAACATATTAAATCACAAGAAGATCAAATGAGTATCTTGTGTGGTAAAAATCATAGGCAGTGACTCTGTGAGTGCTCAGGTGCTGGAGCACTCATGGGAAAAAATAACTGTTCGGCGTGGGCAGGAGGCTCTGGGGTGAGGGGGTGGAGCAGGAGCAAGAAGAGGTGGAGCAAGGGTGGGGCCTGGGGCGAAGGGGCAAAGTGGGGCAGGAAGAGACAAAGCAAGGATGGGGCCTTTGGAGAAGGGGCAAAGTGGGGGCAGAGACTCGGGGCAGAGCAGGGGTGGAGCACCTACCCAGAAAAACGAAAATTGGTGCCTGTGTTAAAAATAAAGCCTTCTCCTTTTCTTCGTTGTGATATACACAAATTTATCTGAAAATATTTAAGCCATGTAAAAAATAACCTACATAATGTAAGTGTTATCATTTTATATAAATCCCCAAGAATGCATTTATATTTGGCAACGCAAAAATCTTTCTCCCTGTGGTGTCCTTTTCAATCTCTTACCTCCATCATCAAACAGCCACCAAACATCAATTGTTCCTTTCCCTTGTTTCTTTTTAAACTGATTGCTGGCTTCTAGCAGCCTCTGATTGAATTCACCCACATGCATAGACTGGATTGTGTTAATGCTGCTGTCTGAAATGAGAAAGAAAACTCTGTATCTTCTTTTCTTTTGCGAACTGAAGCAAAGCAACTTTCTGATAAAACTGTTTTCAGGAAACGAGGGAAAAAACCCATCATCTGGGTGAAATTTTTCTTCTTCCTGTTTCTTTTTGGGAATTGGAACCCTTTGGACAAAATAATGATGTGTCTTGTAGGGAATCAAAAATGATTAGTGAAATTTTGTCTAATCTTATAATGGTTTATATTATCTTTTACATTAAACAAAGAATATACGCTAGTTTTTAAATGTGGAGTTATAAAGCAATGAATTGATTTTAGCTAATGGCATAAGGTGGTATTTTATTCACCATTAATTATTATATATATAACGTATTGAAATGATTCAAGCCCCAAACCTACACACTTCTATGCATGTGATTAAATGTATTCACATAAGTAAAGCCCAAACCCCCCCACATAACATTAGGAGACATCTTCATTGACATAGTGAAAGCATTCAGTTCAGTATCTCACAAAGGCATGGTATGGTGCTTTTTGTCAGCGAGGGGGATCACATGTGATATGACTCCTGTTTGATCGTCACCACATGAGCTTGCTTTGACTTTCCTACTTAAAGTCAACATGTGTGTAAATGCTGACAGGATGTTTGCTTTAGTGTCATTTTGGGGCATGCGTCCAGTTATATCTGTTGGAGGTACGTGGACTGTCTTGGTAACATGGTTCTTAGACCTCAATCCTGAAAACCCTTGCTGCACAAATAAATCATCTTCTGAACCTTAATATATCAGCACACACCACTTACGTAGGTACCAATTGGAACTGCAGTGCATGAGCAAATTTGCTCTGGTGTTAGTTTGTGTGATATTGGGACCTTATTGCATCAAATTATAACAGCTGTAAAAGGGAGCAGGTTTCTGTGGATGAGATAACCTATTCTAAAATGGGTATCATTGAAACATAGGCAGATAAGAACTGTTTTGAAAATGTAAGGAATAACAATTATTTTTACCTTTTATATCATAAACATATTAATGTGTTGCAAAATATAGAATCTTCCATATAATACATTATAGAGCTTGCAAAAGGGAGACATAGACAACTAACTAGATACAGAGAAGGTTGAGGTGGGGCAAAGACCTAAAGACCTTCTGGGCAATTTCCCGTAGACAAACCCTAAGCGTAGGAGGACAGTGTAAGCATGGGACATGTATAATGCCCTGAAAGGTCTTTGTGTTAATTTTAAAAATATGATTTGCTTCTTGTTGCAATGTTGGTTCTGTCTAAAAATGTACATTTTTGTCTATATACTAACAATATTTTTTCCCATTCCATCATTCTTTGAAGCCAGTGACTTTACTACAGTTACCTTCCAATGATTTCAAAGAGACAGTGTCAGAGCAATATTTAAAGTGAAGCAGACAGGTTTCTTTATAGGCTTTGCTCTGATGTATTAGGTTCAGAAGATGCTTTGTACAGTCTTTGAGTGTTCCTAGAGTTTTGACAAGATAATTCTAAAACAATTATCAGCTTTCCTGTGTAGTATGGCATCTATGTTGGGAGTTCTAACAACTCCAGGGAGAATATAAACAAAATGGGAAGACAGGGATATTTACTAATATAATGTATTTTCATATTTCTGTTTGAAAAGTGTGCAGAGCAAAAGTGTGCAATATGTATTTCCTATTAGAGCTGACCAGAAAATAGAAATCCCTTCCTGCAGAAAATTTCAATTTTCTTGAAAGGGCAGTTTCTGTCAAAATGATTTTCCAGTGCAAAATTCCCAACTTATTCTATTTTCTTTCTGAACTGACCAGAAGAGAGTAGTTGAAGCATGTTATATTTTGTAGCATATGTTATGAGAGGGAATTCTACTCTAACATGCAAAATTAACTGAGCACTGCCAAGTAAAGAATTGACGACATTTTCTGCTGTTAGTCTGTGATATCTTCTTGATATCTCTGGGAGTTGAGTGTATAGATAGACCATAGTCTCTGTAGTAGAAAATTGAAAAAAATATTTTTATGAATGCAAAAATGGTTTTGGATGGGTCATTATCATACCCTAACAATTGTGAAATGAGAATTTTCATTCAGTAAATCTTTTGCTGTAGATTTACTATATTTCTCATATGGTTTGTTTACATCCAATATAAATTTCAGTAGTCTAGATCCTACCACACTATACTACTTACAGTCCATTTTATTTGTTTCATAACATGTTGTATGTTTGCTTTCAGTGCTTATGCATACATCGGTTCACTCCTTTAGTATGACAGTGTACCCACAACATAGAACAATGGCCATTTTTATTACATATTTTTCATCTACACATTGTGGGTTTTGTGTATAATAAATAATTGTTCCCTGAATTCTGTGCACAGTTCAACATTTTTATAAAATTTCAGAAAAATGACCCCAATATAAGAAAAGAACTTGTTGATCTGTGTTTGTTCAAACATTTAGTAGCCATACCCAATGTTATCAGTTAGATTAAAAGTAAAAAACCAAAGCCATGCATTTCCTCTGAAAAATGACAGAAGAAATTAGTTCTGTCATATCAGGTAACATCTTATACCAGAAGACATCACTGTATACCTCATTACATAGTTATCTCAACTAATACATTTATGTTCAGGGGGCGAAATGTAGTACCAGAACCCAAATCCACCGCATTCTCCTACTCCACTGGCACATTTCCCTAACCTCTTGTCTGACTTAAATGGCAGCTCCGCTAGCTAAAGTCAAAGGACGCCATTGTACCTTAGAAGCTTTTCTTTAGAATGAAGGTATAGCTGTGTATCAGTGAAAGTGTTTTATGTCATTTACAAGCTTACCTTTTTTGGTTACATGCTTGGTAATATTGAGCTTTCTGGCTTTGCCAAACAATCCACGGATACCATGACTTTCTTCTTCAAATTCATTGTCTTTAATGGTAGCTTCTAGTGCCAGCCTCTCCTGCTCTAACTTCTCTAATTCCTCTGTTAATGGAAAGCAACACTGGAAACTAGTAACACAATAATTTGCAGTTTAAATTAAACTGTTGATGGTAATAACATTGAGCGTTATAATTATATGTTATGATTATTAGTATACACTGTAAAAATGTTGGGATATGGACAATTTTTGTGGCATGATTTTCCTAGTAGGTGGCAGGAAACTCAATAAATCTGTGAAAGCTCTAGTTCAGGGTGCAACATACTCATCCATAGAGATTGCATTGCTATCAAGTGTTACTCCATTGCTCTGTATCTTTAGTTTGCTAGTCCACCAGATCAGAAATAGCAGTATCACTGTACTTTATAATAAGATCATACTTTGGGGTTTTTTTCTTTCAGGGATATCAAAGCACTTTATAAAAGCTGATTTTGTCCAGATTGGGGAACGAAGGCACAGAAGTAGTGATTTGCCCCAGCTGAGTTATAGAGTTTAAGGCCAGAAGGGACGACCCGATCATCTAGTTTTGCCTCCTGTATATCGCATACCACCACCACCACCCAGCACCTGCACACTAAACCCAACAACTGAAATTAGACGGAAGTATTTCAGCCCACAGGAGACTAGACTATTACGTGCCAGAGGCAGAGAATAGGAGGGGCTGACTGAGGTCTGTAACCAAGGTCCCAGTGCACAGTCCTCTGAAGTGAATGGAGTCTTCTCATTAACTTCAGTAGGCTGTGGATCAGACTCTAAATTGTGAACAGGATCCAGTTGCCTAATTCTCAGTCCCCTTCAGTAATCACAAGAGCAGACTGCCTCCTATTTTGAAATGCTCATAAATATTTGAGTACTTACACTGAATATGTGAGCACTGTTTATATTGAAAATATTACAGTACTTTATCTTGTGTTGATGCATTTTGAAATGCTTGCTGCAGAGACAGAAGAGTCAGCTAAACTATTCTGTATGTATAATAATATAAAAAATCCCTTTTGTCTCGGAGAAAATGAGCTTTTCTCCAAGGAAAAGTGGCATCCACTGATATTGAATTTATTATGGTGAGGCACTAGTTAATATGTTGTAAGCACTGGTCCATAATATGCTTTTTTTTTATATAAGTAAAGATGTTTTCATTGGAGTGAGACATGGTACAAAAGTAATCTTCCTTGGCTGGTAAATTATCTGTGTATAGATATAAAAAATCATCTGCGGCCACTAGAGTTTATTAGCTCTGTTGGTGCTCTGAATTGCTAAAATTTTCTTTAAATTAGACTCCAGTATGATAGCATAGTGCCTGTGTTTACTAGGACATGATGATAACCACTGACATACATTTACTCAGAACTAAAGATTCAGTTATTCTTTTAAACATAATGCTGTAGTGAACAGGGCTGGCTCCAGCTTTTTTGCCCCCCGCCTCCCAAGTGGCGAAGAAAAAAAAAGAGAGGGACTGAGGGACCCAGGCGTGCCGCTCTTTTCCACTGGCCACTCTAAGCACCTGCTTCCTGCGCTGATGCCTGGAGCCGGCCCTGAAGTGAATGTAATAGAACACAGTGTTTCTTTTCCCATTTCCTAGCCTGATATGTTTGTATGGTAAGTATCATCTGCTTCAAAAGAGTTCTCATTGTTGGCTTTTTTAGGGTCAGTTGTAATTTCTAGTTGTGTTTATATTTCTTTGTCAATTTGCACCCTGATAAACTAAAGTAAATGTTCAGAGTTGGTATTCATCACTGTTACATTGGAGTCTTATGAAATGTGTTCTCCCAGAGAGGTTTAAAATAGGAGTCAATTCTTGACTGTTTTCCAGTCAAGTAATTGAAGTGTTAGGGATATCAACAGGGAAGATGGCAGAAGCTGGTTTGGAATTTAACAGTGTGTTTGTAAGTGGAGTGCTCATCTGCTCTAGTTTTTTAAAAGGAAGTTCTGGAATCTCTTAATCCTTAATGATCTTAAAGGTGACTTGCTGTTGGGCGTTACAAAATTAGCTTGCTCGCTAAGGAAGATAGGCTTTAGGTTTGTGGTTTCTGCACAGAAGATTCTGCTATTCCACGCCTCCCTTAGGTGTAATGACTGATTTTTGGTATGTGTACCAATAGGATACTGCAGGGAGAAATGAGAACGGCAAACGTCCAGCAGGTGGCAGCAAAGAGTCGTCATTCTGTTTTATGATTGACTCATACCTATTTTCCTATGAGATTTATTCCACTTCATGTACCGTAGAAAAAAAAAATACTTCATTTTCTGTACCGTGGCTTAATCACCATATCTTGGATGGATGTTTCTCCTTCAGTGGACTAACTCTCAGTGGGGAAAATAATTCTATTGAAATCCTGAGGGTTCTTCTGGTCGGGTTTCATTTGGTATTCTTTTCTCTAGGTGTCCTTGGGAGGCAGTGATACGCCTACAAACCCTCCACATCCCAAGGATGAAAACAGAAAGTGATGGCAACTGTGCGGATCCAGGAAACCCTTATACCAGAAGAACCCTGCCACCCCATGTCCACTAGAACTGTGCACTGTCCCCTTTGGAAAGGGGAATTGCAGCTGCAATAGGGAGTTGGTGCTCCATACAGCTGCACTAACCTTGTGTGGATTTTGCAGCTGAAATCTACGGTGACACACAGCAGCACAGACAGGATTTAGAGAGTGGTAGCTCCCACAAGTCCTGGCAATGTCAGTCTTGGGGACCTGCCCTGTAGAGTCTCCAAGAGCAGTGAGGGAACATACGTTGAAGCCACCAGTCCCCTAGTTGTGCCTGATTTTACTACTTCAATCCATGCCCAGGAGGGGGTATCTTGGGACCGCAGTTCTGTGAAGCAGTGTGCAGGACCTCTGACCAGTTCTAAGGCCCACCCTTGAAGGCCTTTCTCAGGGCAACACAGTAACTCCTTACTTAAAGTTGTCCCGGTTAACATTATTTTGTTTTTACGTTGCTGATCAACTAGAGAACATGCTTGTTTAAAGATGCAAAATACTCCCTTATAACATTGTTTGGCAGTCGCCTGCTTTGTCCACGGCCTGCAGAAAGAGCAGCCCATTGGAGCTAGCTGGTGCGGGTTTGGAACCAGGGGGGACCGATAGCCCCCCCCATCAGCTCCTTGCTCCCCTAAGTTCCCTATGCATCAGCTGCCCAGCAGGCTATCAATAACCGGCAGTTCAACTGTCCCTCCCCCCACTGCTGTGTGCTGCTCCTGCCCTCCACCTTGGAGCTGCTCCCAGGAGCCTCCTGCTTGCTGTGCAGCGGAGGAGTGGGAGGCTAATGTCAGGGTGTCTCCCTCCCCCTGCTCCTGCCCCCCACTAATCCCATCTCCATAGAGTGAGGGGTGGGGGGACATACATGACAGGGCTCAGGACAGAGGGAGCTTTCTGGCAGCACCTTCTGTCTCAACTTGCTGATTTACTTAAAAAGATAATATACTTATAGTGGGGTCAGCGTACTTAAAGGGGCAATGTGCGTCTCTCTCTCACACGTGGTGAGTGTGTCTGCCTCTGTCTGCCATGCTGTCTCCCATCCCTCCAATTGTGCTGCTTTGTAGAGTGTGAGGCTACATTAACAAAAATGTGTTAATCCTTGAGGGCTCAGCTGAGTGCTAGTTCATCATTTAGCAGTAAGGCATTCCCTGGGAAATATCCCATCCTCTTCCACCCTCTGACTCCACAACTTCAACCAAGCTTCAGAATCATCATTGCTGTGTACAGTATTAAATTGTTTGTTTAAAACTTATACTGTGTGTGTAAATATTTATATACAATATAGTCTTTTGTCTGGTGAAAAAAATTTCCCTGGAACCTAAACCCCCCCTATTTACATAATTTTTATGGGGAAATTGGATTTGCTTAACATCATTTCACTTAAAGTCACATTTTTCAGGAATATAACTACAATGTTAAGCAAGGAGTTACTGTACTTGCATTGACTTCTGTAGGAGCTCAGCCACAGTAAGAATATTGGCAAGGGCTACATGCTTACAAGTAAGAGGCAGTAGGTAGCTGTGTTGCCCCAGGAGAAGGACAGGAAACAGACTGTGATTCTAAGAGTCTCAGTCTCATCCCTTGGACCAGGAGGATTCAAGAAGTAATCTGTGTCAGACAACCTTTGGACAGTTGTCTGAAACTATTTTTAGTTCTTTATTTGGGAATTACTAGATTTCAAGCTGACAGTGGACCTTTAATTTTTTTCACTAACATGGAGAAAATGGTGTGATACTCCAGCAGTTACACATATTTTATTGATTCTAAGCTTCCGGATATCTTACATTAAGCTGTAGGTTAACAAGTCATTGAGCAGAACTTCAGAGATTGATATGTCTGGAAACCAGTGGGAAAATGATAGTTTAAAAAAGAAGCATACCTTAATAATACAAGATAAGTACAATTCCATTATTCCATCACTACATACCTTGAACCTGGAGGACTTGAGATATATCAAAGCCTTGGCTAATTCTGACAATAACCACGCCAAGCTCAAAATCAAATGCATCGCTGAAAACAAAAATAAAATGATTATGGGTACTTTCTCAGTGGTGTTGTGGTTAAAAAAAAGTGGGTACGCAAACCCAAACTAAACTCAATATTCACCTAAACTCCATTTACCCGCATTTACGCTTACCTACACTATTGCCTTGCCCCACAGATGTCACTTAGAGCTGGCTACCTTAAAGACATTCAGAGAAATGTTAATGCTTGGTATGAAGCATTGTGGGCCACACACTGCCCTGCAATGGCTAAATCCACCAGAGGTGAAATGTGGCCAAAACTAAGCAAATAGGAATTTGCAGGGTTCCAGTGACCTTCCCCTCTCCAGACAAAGGAGTTGGTGCTTGCGAGAAACCGAGAGATTGTCCCTGAGATGGACCTTCCTCTCTCATTTGCCTCTAAGCTCCCACTTGGCAGCTTCTTTAGGAGTTGTGCCACCCTTGAGTGGCTCCTCCATGATAGTGCCCCATTCCATCCCTGCTGAGCAACAGGAGACGTGGAGTGGGTTTTACTGCTGGCTGAACCAGCAGTCACTCGTGGGCAGATTTACAGCTGGAAATTCAGACGATGTTGGGAGCAGCACACTTCAGAGTGGCTGCACCCTGGCCATAACCCAACCCACAAAGCCGCTGAGCCTCAACCACATGATTCTTGAAGGCAGGGGCTTCCATAGTGCTTTGGGCTTACAAGGAGAATGCCATTATTCCCTCTTATCCACCAAGCATGTATTTGGGGTTAATTTTTCCCCATACCAGTCCACAGAAAAGAAGAAAATGTAGTCCTACAAAACTGAGAACTGTGCAGCTTCCTTATGCAGCTTTGTCAAACCACCTCTGCTGTGGCAGTGATGGGCCAGGCGTTGCCTGATGTGCCACAGTGGGGATGATTTTGTCTTCTGAACATACATCCTTTAGGAACTAGGTTGAGCATATTTTCACTGATGAGCTCAGATTTCCAGAGGTGAAAAGCTAGAGTACCAGCCCAGCTATCTTTTCATACTTTCAATTTTTCTTACTAGAAATATTTACATTATCTTTTCTTTTTAAAAATGCAAAATAATTTGAGTCCACAGAAAATATTATGATGAAACTGAACCATAACTTACTGTATAACACCCATGTAGTTTTCAATTTGCACAGCAGACGCATCCCGCCAGTCTGTTTTAAATCCCAGCACCAAGGTATTTGGTCTCATCCTACCCAAACCTGAGGCCTAGTGATATCAAAATATTGCATGAAAAGGTGCATATACAGAGGCTGTTGCTGTAAATGAGAAATAATGGCAAAAGATAACTGAAGTAATGTTCTGGAGATTCTTAAGATTTGATTGCATTTTGTGAATGTCCTTCATGCCTGTACCCAAGCAGAAAGTAGAAAGATTAGGTTTACATAATTCCGGTCATAAACAGTTTTTAGATTAAAGAAATGTAGTTTTGCTAATTTAGCATTCATTTGCATTTCTTCTGACATGCTCTCATGAAAATGGTTCAGTAACTTAAAACCAAGAGCCAGTTCATGCTGTTGTTTGTGTGCATCAAGCTTCTGTCTGGCTTGTAACATGAAGTAAATCAACTAGGTCTTGAAGTCTCTTTAAGGACTTGAAGCACTTAGAGGGAGTAGGAGTGGCAGTCCTTTGTTAAAAACAAATTCTTTGCTTTAGTTAGGAGTTCTCGCCATCCCCCGGAGGAGGTAATCCAAAAGTAGCTGAGTACACCTTATATGTAAATAATAATTTGGAAATGCATAGGAAAAATAGAAGATTTGGCAAGATGTAACATCAGACCAGGCTTCTTCCAACAAGCTATTCACAGCAGGTTTTAGGTAGAGATGGGTCTGAGTGCTAAAAGTTGGATCCAAATTTAAGAGGGGACCAGATCTAGCTTCAAGCTTCCCCATGGTTCCAGTTAATCTAATTTGATTAAGTATGAGTGCAGACTAAAAAATGCAATATGTTAGGAATACTTTCTTAGGATACACAAATATATTAGCTCTTGAGGTATTGTATTTGCATATTTTTATTGCTAACAAAAGCGACATGGAGCTATGGGAAATTGTTTTTGTGAGTTGTACTGACACATTCATATCATACATGTTTAAATGAATAGCTTGTCTGCAAAACAATTTCATACTGATTTCTCCAGTATAATCTACTGGTGTTGTTGCCACCTTCCCAAACTGCTGAAAGGGAAGTGTTTATTTGCACTCATGTACTTGATTTTGATCATGGCATTTTAAAAGAGATGGAAGAAGAAAAGATCATCAGGAATAGTAGTTCTTTGAAACAACAAAAAGAACTGCTGCTTGGCAAGCTGTTTTGTATACAAACTCAAGATAAAGTCTCTTCATTGAGCTTTAATACAACAGAAAGATGTATTAACACATTGCTACATTAATACATCATCTTACTCACCTCTGCTGTCCATTCAGCAAACATGATAAAATCCATAATATGCTAGCAGTGGGTGACTGTTACCAGAGAACTAACAAAAAGTCTTTTGGGTGGCCATGCTCTTGTAGTGAGGTTCACAGGGTGTTTTGCACATGAGAATAGTGAGATTCTTTCCCCATGTTTTGCCTCTAGACGTACATGTTTGCACACGTACATGTGAAAGCGAAGAAAATGGGGATTCTAAAAGTGGTACCAGTTTAGCCTCTGACAATGCTATCTTCAGTGAAGGTAGGCTAATTTTAATGGACTGTTTATAAGCAATCTGGAATATGTTTGGAGTGATATGAAAATGTTTCAGGCAGTGAGTTTTTATTAATCGAGATGGGCTTCACTGTGTTTGCAAAATTGATGTATATAAAGTGATAAAAATATTTCCTGTGATATGAAATACAAAAACATTCTCAAATGTCTAACATACTGCATATCACCAACAAGCAGAACTCATTTGCAGTGCACTAAGTGCAGGCACAGACATTTGTATGGTGCCTGCACTTACATTTTCATAATAGGGCCTCATTCATTTAGGATGGAATCAGCCAGCCTTGTTTCTCAGTTCCATAGCCTGGAACCAAATCTGTTCGTGAAGTAGAGTGACTATACTAAAAGAGAGGTATCCTCAGGACACTCTCTACATTTATAACATATTATTCCATATATACAAGACCTTTTAACAAGTAAACAGTAATGCTTGACATACAGGGAAACTTTGATGTAATACTCTTGTACGCATTTTGTAAATAAAAAGCTTACTTGAAGGAGACTTTTGACTCCATCTCTAAAGCTGTCAGCTGCCACCGCAGCATAAAATGCTTTTCTTTTGTTCTTTGTAAGCCAGGCCTGCTTTTTTGCCATGCCACTGTTCATCTCTTTAACACACAGCTTGCGCGGTCCCTTTAGGATACAATAAAATATTAGTAAGAAGACTTTGTTTTATACATCGCACTGTGATTTTGAAGGAGTTACCTAGTCTGCTGTATGGGAAAATGGAGGGAGTCAGAAAAATACATTTCCAAAAAGAGTCCATGGAGACTCAATGCTTGTAAAAGAACTGTGCTGGTAACATAATTCACATTCTGTTCAAGAGGACAGAAGCTGTTAATGCTACTTAAATATAGTGATTCTGACAGAAGGAAAGACTACTTTGAATTGTAACATCTTAGAACAATATTGTGATGAAGTATCTCTGAGTGAATAAACTCCCTACCTGACTTGACTGCATAAGTAACCCTACAGGAAGGCTCAACAGATCTTAGGCAGTCATTAAATGTCTATCTTCTGACAGTAAGGGCAAACTAGACCTTACCCAACTGGACACACAAGCTCCTTTGTTATTGTGTCTTTACAGTGATCATCTGATAACTTAATTGGGTAAAATCCAACAGTTACAATATTTGTAGGCATTCTGGGATTCCCACTCACAACACATAGCTGTTTTTATCACTAGGTTATTTCTACAGTTATACAAATCAGAGTGGTTCATTGTGTCACACTTTTATTACCCACTAAACTAAATTTAGCTTAAATTGTTAGACAAGAAAAAACAACAAAAATGATTGCACTAGCACAACCTACTTGTGTTTTATATGCAGAAGTGAAATCTCCTAACCAGTAGTAATACAGGAAAATGCCTAATAAGAAAACTTGCTGAAGGCATGTTATGAAGTTGTCTAGTCTGCACCCACGGCCATTAATGGCAAACTCCCATTTGTAGAGAGGTGTAAAGTCTCATGCTCACTACATGTTGCATGCTCACTGGCCCATGTGGCACCTGCTGCCGTGAACTGTAAGTTCCCTGGTGTAATACTGTTTGAAATGGACTATGTTAACGTGCACTGGGGAACTCTTGGTGTGCAGTGGCAGGGTCTGTGTGGGCCAATTGTTGCACAACACACTAGTGCGCACTAGAATTTACACCCCTCTAGTGCAGACTAAGGCACCATGCAGAGAAGCCCAAAGACTTGTTTGGGTTGGAAGGGAGCTTATCTAGTTCTTCTAGTCCACCCTTCTGCATTTTGGTGGCGTTGATTTAATAATCACTACAGTAACACTAGGAAAAGGGTGCATTATCTGGACCTGAGTAGCTCTAATAAGGGTAATTCCATAACTCCTTTTGTAGCTTGTTCCATTATTCAGTTTTTATTACAGTTAAAAAGTTTGTCCTAACATTTAAACTACACTTTTCACTGCTGCAATATAAGCTCATTATTAAATGATCCCTATAATCTTTACTGCATGTTTTCCCTGCACATAGTTGTAGCTACTTATCATATAATAACAAAAAGGTGTACTGAGGTAGCTCCTTTCTTCATAAGATTTTGGAGCAGAATCCCTTTCCCCCAAAAGCTGGCAGAGTATTGCTAGTATAATATTATAGATGGGAAAACTGAGGCACTGAGTGGCAAAGGTCAGCACAGCAAATCAGTGGCAGAGCTGAGACTAGAACTTGGGTATTTTGACTCTTATGCTCTATTCCCAAAATCATGCTGACTTCTTGTCCCTGCACTTTCTCTAACATTGGCTTATCCAATTTTTTAAATCTTTCCTTGTAACTCTAATTTTTCCAAATCTTCTCTCATTTTTGGTTGGTCTACTCTGAACTCTGAGACATATCTCAATAAGGCATTAGCCAGCAGGCTCCAAATCAGCTGATAGCCTTCTTGTCAAGACTCATGACAAAATTCATCTACCCACCAGCATCAATGGGAGCATTGTGTGCCCAGTGAGTGGAGAATGGAGCTTTGCAGTGCACACTGGAGAATTTTGCTCTTAATTATTAGGTTCACATACATAGACCCTACCGTATATACTTGGCAGCAGATGCAGAGACCATTGTTCTTTGTGAATGAATGTGTGATGTCTAATAGAGCAGGTCTTGTCATGGGTCCTCCTGTTAATACTATGCACTGGGGTCTGGAGGAAGGAATGAAAGGTTACATTTAACTGGGAATCTATCTATCTAACTCCAGACTGAGCTATTCACTACTTCCCTGCAAACCTTACCTGAAGTTTTTCACATGATCTTCTACAACTGTTAATTCCAGTGCACTGTCTAATGCATTAACATAGTAGAGAGCCTGTGCAGATGAGCCCCAATTTACCTCTATGTATGACAAAGAAAAACATTGCATATTAAACCATGTTTTTTAATAAGTGGTGTAACAGATGTCAGCATCGTCTTCTCGATAAGCCATAGCACACTGAATTCTATCATGCTCTCTGCCACATAAATGTTGGGGAAGGGGGGTGTGATGCAAATACTAACATACAAACAAATCCTGCCTTGTTCTTTGTGTGAAAAACATAGGGAACATTCTTCCTCTGCTTAAGAGATGTTTTGCTCTCTGTTCCGTTAACTCTCTTCCCTTCTCCCACATATAAAATGGACACCTCTGAGTAATGCAGTTATTTGATGTGATATTTCAGCAGAGGAAATGAAGCTGTTAGGAAGGCACATTACTAGCCCCAATGAGTTAAAACCCACATGCTTTCAAAGAAGAAAATTGAAGGTACGGTGCCTCACTTACTGAGACATGCCAGCCAACCACCCACAAGCTAGTTTGCCTTGCTATTGAACGCATATTGTTGCAACCTTGTTATAGCGCACGGTGTCTGAGAGACAAAGAATAGTGTCATGGTAAAGGAATACTTGTATAACAATATAACATGCCATTGTCCTTTCTCCCTACTCCTAACAGCCTTTGGATCCCCTCACCCTTCACAGGTGTGCACTGGGCATGACAATAATCCCGCTCCATTCTGGGACGAGGCTTCAGTAAGGATCCAAGTGGCAGTTCTGCATCCAACACTCCTTGGGCTTCTCGGCACAGCTGCTGAACTCCTAATTCATATAGGGTCTTGAGGGATGCAAGGGGACAAGAAGTACCTGTTCACCCAGTAGAAGAAAGGAAAGGAAACAGTAGAGCCCCAAGATCCTAAACATAGTTGCAAGGGGACCCTCAAGATTTGAAGAGAGCAGAAGCTGTGTATACTGTGCCTCCTAAAGGGCCTGCTGGCAAGGCAGCCCATCAATGTTACCTAAGGCTGATTCTAAAAGCAGAAAGTAGAAGCAAGTCGAAACTTCTGAAATAAAATGGGGGGTCAGTCCTTGGCTTGTGGTAAGGGAGAGGACATGGAATGTTACCTTCAAAGTCCAAACCTAAGGGTCAGTTCATTGTAACCCCTGCAAACTGAATGCCACGGGCTCAGTTCATGAACCAAACCCTGCAGGGATTACAGAGTCCTGCAAGTGGTCTAAATCAGGTACCATAGTTATGGGCATGCTATAAAAATCTAGCTCAATTTCCCAGCTGTTTGCTCAGATACTCAAGACTGTTGGTCTGGCAGAATGTGATCATTCAGCTGTATGTAATTACTTTCCAAAAGCCACATCTTTTTGCTGCTGCTATCCTTGTTTCTAAATTCTGTTGTCATGCCTGTGTAAATGGGAATCAACAGCAGTTACACCTGTGTAGAACCAGCATTAGATGCACCTTTTTGAATTCTGAATATGGCCTTTTTGATTTTCCTTTTCTTTTTCTTTTCCAAGGTAGGAAAGAATGTCACACCTTTCTGAGTATCACTCAGCTGTCAGTAAAGAATGTAACCTCATATTGGTAGTTAGTAGAAGTGCTCCTCTCCTGGTGGAAGGGGGAGAGAGTTTATGTGCAAACGTATGAGCTGGGAAGCTTGTTGCTTTTTCAGTCTGAGAGTATGTCTTCACTGCAGAATTAACCCCGGTAATTGGAATCCAGGTCTGAGCACCTGCTTTGTCTTGTCTGGGTGTGAAAACCCACAGAACAAAGCCCTGCCTCAGTTACTCTGTTCTCTTTGGTTCTGCATTTCCCTCTCCGTATCACTAGGGCATCTGGAAGGCATAGTCTGTGGTTCTTTGTACAGCAGTAAGCTGAGGTGGTCTAGGATTCTTTCCTGGTACTTGTTCATCCTTCTAGGCACTGGAGGACTATCAGCACTCTGGTGAGATAGCCTGCATCCTCATTAGAAAGGGGTGGGTAACCAACCTGAGTGAAAGAGGAGCCCAGGCTGTAACCCACACCGAGGTTGAAAGCACCACAAACTCTGGTGAGAGGGTCTTGTGTGTGACGGCAAGTGGGGGTAAGGGCGACACTAAGGTAAGTAGCCCAGTTAACTCTGCTGTGAAGAAATACCCTGAAAGTAGTGACCATTCCGATTTAAGACTCCAAAGAGGGGTGTAGCAGATTAGTCATTTCTGGATTTAAAAGCTGAAAGAACAGCTTGGTTCCTTTGCACAGGTGAGTCTGTTAAGACCAACTGAGCTCGACTGCTGGTTGCCAAAGCCTGATAAGGAGGTGTGTGTTTGGGGGGCAGAGAGGAGTTGTTTCTTAAAAAGCTCCCTCAGAAGTTTCTCCCCAGAGGTGGTTCTAGCAGCAGAAGGAGCTGGCTGAGAGGATCAGATGAAAGCTGCAGTCTGAAAGTAAGAATTAGACTTTTGATCTAGGAATGAGTAACAAGAGTTTATACCTCCTAACAAGAGCTGGAGTTTGTGATTAGGATATCTCCTTTCTACTTCCAAAAGAGCTGGATTAAATGTGCCACAGAGAAAGGACCTTTATTAGGGCATCATGTTTTGGACATTTTAAAGTAGTATTCTTGTGATTTCTTAGTTATACATTTTAATACCCACTTATCTCAAATTCTTTACCACTCTTGGGCCTTTTCTGCACACAGAAGTTACATTGGTTTAACTTGAATCAGATTAAAAAACTGGTTTAATGAAACCCATGTAAACCTCTGTGTGAACTCTCTAATATCTGTTTATGCTAAATTTATATCAGTTAGATTGCACCTGTATATAAGCCAGGTTCAAACTGATTTCAGAGCATCCACACACAAATGTACATCTGCTTAACTGAATTGGTTTTAAATCATATCTTAAGTTAAACTGGTGCCACGAACTTTGTGTATAAACCAGGCCTTGAGCTGCTTGCAATACCCACAATACAATGAGGTTTTGCCTTCAGAAATCTGTAGAATGAGATTTCTCTGTTATTCATTGTGCGCTGTCCATAGTGCCTGGGGCCTCCAGTCCTCCTTATGGCAGAAGTTATGTTGAAAAAGGAATGACCATAGGGCCTAGGCAGTAGCCTTAGGGATAACTACGACAACCACAATTAACTGCATATCATGAACAAAAAACAATAAACAACTTTTCTAGTCTCACCTGGCTTCTTGTATGTCACATAAATATAGAGGAAGAGCTCAATGGCATAAGTGATGAGAGCTGCCCACCAGTTGATGACAAACATGACACCACAGCACAGCATGGCTCCAAAAAGTGACACCCACATGTTATAATACTTGAATGCAGGTCTCCAGCCTATTTAAATTAGAATCAGAAAAATCAGAGATGGAAAAGGTGGAAGGTATATTTGCACTGCCTGCAGATGGACAGGGGTGGCTGCCTTCGGTGGTTTGCCTGTGGGAGGTCCCTAGTCCCACGGATTCGGTGGCACGCCTGCGGGAGGTCCGCTGAAGCCGTGGGACCAGCAGACCCTCCGCAGGCATGCCACCGAAGGCAACCTGCCTGCCGCCCTCGCTTGCCGCCCCAGGCATGCACTTCGCATGCTGATGCCTGGAGCCGCCCCTGCAGATGGAAATGAGTATGCTGTAAAAGGGCTCTTGTTAAGTATTTGATATAAGATGAAGATTGTGTTGAGACCTCTTGGATATTCAGACAATTGGGGTCTCTGAAGTCCCTTCCCCTGGCTTCTGCAGGATTGTTCCCTGCAGTACCTCTTTGATGGCTTTCTCCAGTTTGGTTTTAAACAGCCAGTGCATTTACATGCTTTTGCCAATCATAGGTCACTGATTCAGAACTGAAAATGAATTTTTCTATAACTGCAGGTAATAGGTTATTGTCTCCTTTTTGATGCATTTATATAACTCTCATTAATGTTAATGGGAGTTACACACGCTCCAAGAGGAGACTATATCCCAATATTATAAGTGTTCCTGCCTTTTAAACTTAGAAATCATTTGGGATCACTGAAAAAAAAATTGCAATTGACTTTAGAAAGGTATTATTCCTGCTGTTCTTGAACGGTGATATTGAATACTTCCCCTGCTAGCAATTAAAATGATGAGTCAACGAGTGAACCTCCACGGTTTGTGGGTCTCTACCAGGTGTTCTTCAGAACAGATTCTTTGGTAAGGGAAAACACTAAAGATATAAAGAGGTCCCCAGTACCCTAACATGGATCACCATAATAATGATGGAATGAGGAGGCACCTCTGTGAAGAAATTTACTGTCCTGCAGCCTTGCAATTAGGAACATCTATCACTGTGAATTGACAGGAGCCAAAGAAATTAGCCAAAGGAAGCAAGGAAAATAAGGGGAAAAAATTGCTATGGTTTTATATGAAATGTTAAGTAGTTTCAGAATCATGACTGATGCACACATGAAGAGCACAGAGGTAATTTGTACTGACCTCTATGGCAGCACAGAGCAGATTTGCATTTGATCAGCTCGGCAGATAATTAGCAGAAGTGCTTATTTTTTCTGCCCTCTGCACAACTGGCAACATGCAGACTTGTGGGAAGGGACTTGATATGTATGTTTATGCTGCCACTGTGGCTTCTTTCACACTGGAAATAAAAAGTGTATTTCTCTACTGTTTGAAATGAATAATTGATTTGCAGCAGCGGAAAATTGCCTTTACTGCTGGTCAAAAAGGGCATCGTTCAGATGATTCTCCTTATTTCTGGCTGTCAATCTTTCATTCATGAAAATGAAGAGGATTACTCTGCCCATGGTGCTACAAATACACCTGGATGCTCCCCTGTTGCATAGAACTGGAGAGAGGTCCTTCATCCTCTTCTATCTCCTCCCCCGTCCAGGACTTCCAGTGGTACAGATTAGTCAGGGGTCAGCGCTTGGACCAAAACATTAAGCAGAGGCCTCATGGATCCCAGTCATCCGTGTGGACGGACTGTCTGGAATTTCTCTACAACCCTGCTAATAGCTATGGCAGGCCCACTAGCTATGCTGCCACTGTTTTGTTGGTTCATTGTTTCTCTATGTAACCCACTATAGGGGCTGCCATTTCAAATAATAGTCTTACTATTATTATTAACTTACTACAAAATGCCCTGCAGAGCTTCAGCATTTACTGGGGAGAAGATCATGCTACTTGATGTGGCTTTTTCCCTTCCCCGCATTCCTGGCTTACCCACTTTCCCCCAGTGACTGATGGACCACATGGAGTTTTGCAAAGGGGGAGGTGGAAGTGATTATGTAGCTGGGAAAGCATCTCATGTAGTAGCTTTTACCCTCCACTGGATTCCACCACAGCGTTTCCCATTGTTTTGCTCCCTTCCATACTGTGCAGCTGCAGGAAGCATAAAGGTATATATTTCCAGAGCCAAATTACAGTTTGAGAGAGAACCATTAATCTTAACTTGTAGAGATAAGTCACTGTCTTCAGTGGGAGCATGATCAGGCTGCACATTGTATATTTTATTTGTTTGCAGTGTTGTCATAGCCACGTTGGTCCCAGGATCTGAGAGAGACAAGTTGGGTGAGCTAATATCTTTTGTCAGACATTTTATTTTATCTTTTATTTATTATTTCTCTTCAGATCTGGGAAAGAAGAGCTCTGTGGAGCTCGAACGCTTCTCTCTTTCACCAACAGACATTGGTGCAATAAAAGATATGACCTCACCCTACTTGTCTCTGTCATGTAGCTTAGTCATTTTAAAGATGCTGGAACTTTCGCTGGACAGCAGCTAAATGTTAAGTTACCTTATTATGCTATTTTGATATCACAGACTGTGATGCCTACGTTCAGTTCATAGTGGGCCCTAAAACTAACCTGGAGATTTTGCATAAGATGCATGAAAGCAGGAGAAGTTAATAAGCGCATATGAAGCCAAGAAGAAGTTGGAGATGATGGGAGCAATGGTGTTCAGTTCAGCTGCAAGAAAGAAGCATAAGTTAGATTTCATGTGCATGTGTTTCTGATGGTACTGGGGTTAGACAGCTGTTTCCTCACAAAGCACTAATACTTGCATATTGGAGAAGTTCAAGTTACACCTGCAAAACCTGGGTATCTTTCCGGGGGTGGGAAGGGAGCTAATTTAGGGCCAGATTGTGAAACTCTTACTCATATTGGGTACTACCTGACCCCACAAATGATATAATTGACTTTAATGATGCTCCTTGTGATGTAAGAGACTATCCAATGGAAAGGCATCACAATCTGGCCTTTAATTTTGGTTTAAGTATTTTAAAAATGTAATTGAGCAGATGATGCACTTCTTAAAAGCAAAAGGGTGATAGTGAATTAATTTTCTTTGCTTTTTAAGAGACATTCTAAAGCAACACGTCACACAGCTTGAATTTGAAGAATTATGAAAAATTAACTTAAAAAAATCCAGATATCCCAAACTGCTGCTCATAATGATCAAATAAATACTGGAAAGCAATAGCGGGAATCTCCAAGGACCAGTGCTGTGAACTTGTGCAAAAGTCAGTGGGAATTTTCTGTGTGGAAGGTTTGCAGAATCAGTTTGGTTTGTATAGTACTGAAAAGAGATTTGAAATTAATGCCAAATGGAAAGTATATGAAGTGTTTTAGTGTCTGTACCAGATTTCCTAAGGTGATGAGCATGTACCTCTCCCATTGAAATCAACTGGAGCTGTGGGTGTTTAGCACCTTTTAAAATAACACCATAATGGCAGTAATAACAAATTACCATAGTTCACCTATATTTCCTGTTCACATTATGGGCCTGATCCTACTGCATCTAAGGATAAAGGAATTTTTGCCATTGCTTTCAGTGGGAGTATAATCAAGCCCCATACAATTTCTTAACCAGTTTATAGATTTCTCTGGCCTGGAGCTAAATTTTAAAATATCCGATTTATACAATTTCAATATTATTTTTGCTTCTCACTATAACTTAATACTGGCACCTCTAAAGTGGATGTTAATGTCTCACCTATTCCTTGTACAGCAAACATTTCATCAGGGGATTCGGTTAAGATTCTTTTGCCCTGAGTGTTTGCTTTGAGGATTTTATAGAAGGAGGTCAATGGCCAAAATAACAAATGTTCTTGCCTTCAGCCATAGTTAGGTGGGTCAAGAGTAATGTGTGGGCAGAACTAGCTCAACCATTGGTTGGTGAGCCCACCAATTAGCAACTGTGATGAGTGTTTGTTTAATTATTTAAGAATAGGATGCATTAATAACCAGTGGCAATGTAAAATGCGTTCTGCACTCGTTGCACTTTTTACTTTCTTGCAAAATGAAATGAATTAAAAACACATTAAATTAAATGCCAAGATGAAGAGGGATTTAATAGTAGATATTTTTTTGAAAATGAATTTAAATTCTCAGCTATTTGTTTCTAAATTATAGCAGGCAATTGGAACAAATATACAAACCAATCAGAATGAATGCCATAGCAATAATGAAAGTCAGAACATATCCTCTGAGAGGTTCGTTGTTCTTCCCATGTCCTTTAGCAAAGAAGTGGAGTGCTTTGTAGATGTTATCCTTGCAAAGAGCCTGGGAGATAAATCAGAATTTAATAGTACTTTTTGCATTAGAAAAAGTTATTTCATACTAGGGAAAGCTGACCCAAAACGACACATGCTCTAGTAAGAAATAATTGTATCTATCTATTTCAAAGATGTTTATCATCATGATATCTAAGCACTGAAATTAGGTGATAATCAAGCCCCTAGAGTACAGTAGCTAAATAAAATCAGTGATGCTTAACATTCACTCAGTGTGTTACAGGCACTTACCAGATAAGTCTCACAAGACCCATGAGACGTAGTTAAATGGGGGAAACTGAGGCACAAATTAGTGACCTGTCTAAATCACACAGCAAGTCTGTAGCAGAGCTGGGATTTAAACGCAGGAACCCCACAGCTCTTGCCTCTCAATCCCATGCTCAGATCAGTATGCCATGCCTCTTTCTATATAAATAATAAGACCTTTCTAAAATATTTTATATCACTGCTGGGAAGAAGATATAGTTCAGCGAATTACATATCTTGGGAGCAAAGTAGGGTAGAAGGAAATTGATGTTCTTTATTGTACCTGGAAAACCTTTGGTGCACTGACAAGTGAGGCTAGAGCTGATGAGAGAGTCGCAGAAAAGATTCCTGCAGTGATTAGAGGACCAAAGCCGGAAACCATGCTCATAACCTTTAGAAGCAACAAAAGTAAAGAACTGTCAGGCTCATGAATAGGATACACCTATCCATTGTCGCTATTTGTATGGTCCCAGTTACCAGAGTACCTCAGCAAAACCCCCTGTGAGGTAAAGAAATAACATTACCTCAGTTTATAGTTTGGAAACTGAGGCACAGAAAGACTAGGAGCCAAATCTTTAAAGGTATTTAGGTGCCTAACTCCCATTACAATCAGCATAAAACCTTAACAATGACCTCAGCAACTTTAAGGCAAAATAACTCCTCAGATGTATGGAATGTGTGGCAGTCAGGTGTGCTGATCTCTTGATATAGAAGCAGCTAAGATCACTTAAGGCTTTTCCCTAAAGTGTCAGTTTCATGATGCAGGGGCATGGACTTCTTTTTAGTATCTTTTGGAGGTAACGCTAAAAAGCCTTATGGCGTGTTGGAGAGAACTCTTGAGTGTTGTAGGCAATGTAAAAGTGGCAGGCAAGGCAGGACTCATCTCTTTGTAGCTTATTTCTATGGTTTTCAGGCTTTGAGTTGGGGCATGTGTCTTGATGCAGCCTTAATTGTCAGTAAACAGTGTGTGGGTTTATATATGTGTGTGTATCATTATGTGTGTGTGTGCTTGTATTGTTTATGAATTTGCATATTATATAAATAGAACACGTTAAAACCTGGAAATTGTTCATCAGCCCATAACGACATTCTTGGGCTTTACAGCTGGAAAAGTCATAGCCAAGGGTACAGGCAGAGGATCCATTACAGTTCATTCCAGATACAACTGTGTCATTGGTGTTCCCAGTAGCATCACGTACAACACACGCAGCTGGGGAAAAAAACAGCATGTGATTATTTCCCTTTCTTGTGACAACAGAAGAATGTCCCCCCCCCATACTTTGAAGATTAGTCTGCATGGACTGTGTACAAATGGGTGCTTCAGTTTTATCCCACATAGTATTACTTTTCAGTAGGATAAGTTCACTTCTCTGGCTTGTGAACTTGGGCCAGTGGGGGGGAGAAGGACTGCCTTACTCATGGGAGTGGAACACTAGGTACTTTGGCAATCAGCAGAAAATTATCTGAACTAACTCGGAATTGATGTAGTGAAGTAAAAGGTCCATCTATGGCCCTTCTAAAACTACCAATATTCAAAGACAATCATGTTGCCAAACAGTTTAGGATCTGAGCATACATTTCTTGTCTAACCAAGGTTCCCACTGGCTTCATAGGTCCAAATCATCAGCTGCTGTTTAAAACATTGTAGCTCCATTGAAGTCAATAGAGTTGTACTGATTTACCTGGGCTGAGAATTTGGTCCAAAGTCTCTTTGTTACTAATGATATTTATGTTCACTCTCTTTTTATTTGTTCCCCCCACAAGAAGGAAGAAACACATGAAGTGAACTTATGGAGCTCTGATCTCAACAGCTTTAGCTGCTAATGTGTAACTTTCTATAGTTTTTTTCAAACATATCCAAACAAAAGTGGTTTAAGGATCCCAAAATACCATTCTATATGTAGAAGCCGATCTACGAACAACAGAAAAGACCACATCCACCACTGAAATTTAGTCCTCTCTAGGGTTGAAGTGCAGCAACTGCTTAACAGAACAGAGCCACATTACACAGGTTTGAAGCAGAATTCACTTTCTGAATTCTGAAACTGAAATTGCAGGGGCAATGCAGGTACACAGAATGCAGTTACCAGAGTTTGAATATAGCTAGGGTAAGAGGTACAGCACATCTACTTTTGCATGAAGTACCAACACCCAAAATGTTGGAAGACTTTTCTTTTCTCTCTCCTTTGAAAGGAAGTTTCCCACAGAGCCCTAGTACCTGCTAGGGCACATATTCAAAGGGGAAGAGTGCCACTTACTAAATTGTTTCTTGCAGCACTGTTAAAGTGGAAAGAAACCTTTATTTCTTGATCAAAGATTAACTGAACCCTTTGTAATGAGAATTTCATTGAATGTTTGTCTTACACAGATGATGCCTGCAGTACAAGCCTGTGTTCTATCCTGTGTCTGTTTTGTTGAACTATCGTTTCCAAACTCCAGTGCCATAGGGCACCTTGTGGCCTAACATTTCTTCTTTAGGGAATTAATTGATTTTTCCTGTCTTGAGATGTGAAGAGTCAGAGTTTGCATGTAACTCTGTCACTTGTGTGTGCAGTAATGCCAGCAGGAGAGCAGCTGGAGGCCACTTGGAGAACTTCCATGTGACAGAGGAGCAAAATCGTGAGCAGATTGATTTGTGGTACTTCTCGTACCCTTTACTACAAAACCAGTTTGTTCTTCTGTACTGTACATGGTTGGTCTTTGTTGCTGAATCATCTGGCTTTATGGAGTTTCTTTATAATATAAAAAGAATCTCTCTACTCACATGTAAGCACACATTTGCTCAAATTTCACCCAGATGCCACATGGAGATTTTTGCTTTGTTGAATGGTTTGTTTTGTTTTTTAAATACTATAAAGCCAAAACAGCTGTCTTACTACATAGCAAATCCTCCAGATCAAAAGTAGTGATGAGGTTGACCATTCATATGTGTATAGAGCTCTAAACCTACTTAACTATATTAATTGTGACACAAAACAGATGTTCACTACTTACCTACACATATTGCAACTCCTAGGTAGGCAACAGTTGTAATCAGAATGGCCAACATTGTTCCTTTGGGTATAGCAGCCTGTGGGTCCTTAAAAATTGTAATTGCAAAAATTGCTGTGAGTCCTTTATATATTTGTAAATTAGGAGTTTGTACTGTGATTATTTACAAGTTAGCAAGTTTTGGTGCTGCCACTTTGTGATATGAAAATATTTTGGGGAGGGAGAAATTGTTACCAGTTAGATCTGTACAAGGAACTCACTTTCCAGCATGCAGGTGGAGTCAGACACTTCTGTGGCACCATCCCTCTCCCCTGAGTGCTGCAAAGGAGGCACTGCAGATCCAGAACTCCATTTAGGGCAATGCCACACTGTGAGACTCCCATGCTGTACATTTAGTGTAACTTTAAGTCCCCTTTGCACCAGCACAGCAGTGGCCCTTAATCTGCTTTAAGCACTCACCCAAACTACCCATCTCATTGTACAATTCAATTAGCCAGTAGGATTAGGGCAAACAGTCATTTTGAAAGAAAGATGCTACTATTACTGCTGGAAACTCATAATCCCGAGTTATGTGCAAAGTGAGCTCCTACCTTTTCGGTTGCTTTTACTTTTACATTAGATTATTCAGGAAAAGTCTGCTGGGAGAAAAGTTATTGCTGGGAGAGGCAAGTGGGTTGGGTCAGCATTGTTTTTATAAACTGTAACTGAAAACTATATCAGCACTGTTCATGCTTCTGTGGATAAAGGGCTCTAAGACATTCCATTATTAATTATGATTTTTAGGATATTTTAATACCATAAAAATTCTTGCAGGCAATAACTTGGTATATACTTGTTCAGCTTGGAAAGCAATTTATTGTTAATTTTCTTTTTAAATTGGTTTAGTGAGGATTTTTTTTTATTTACTTAAAAGATTTGTTTTTCCAAATGAAATTTAGCAAGTCATTATGAATAATGTGGATGAATGACTGAATTATGTTAACTCTTAACATTATCAAACAAGAATTAATGTAGTAAAGTTTCACTAGGCTAAAAGTCCCCAAACAAATCACTTCAATTGCATATGAATCTTTAACCTTCAGTCATTATGGCTTTTAACACATGCCGTCCCAGTGTTCATGTGTCAAGTAGCCATTGTATAGGTAGGATCTTATGCTGCAATCTTAAAACACTAACTAGAACGACATTTTCTCAATATGCCATCACCCTTTCAGGGTCTGAGCTAAAACCCTTGAAGTCAAAGCAAACTCTCATGGACATCAATGAATTTTGGATCAGGCCCTTCATGAATGAATGAATGACTGCCTGTTTCAGAGACATGACCTTATAATGGTTTGCTTCAAACTTTAGAGGCAGTTTAGTTTGTCTACTTCTAAATTTTAAACTACAGCTTATGTTGTGTTTCAGGTTTCTCTTTAGGCTGATTAATTTCATTAGATCGCTCTTGATGCATCTAAGCATGGACAGTGGGGGATTCCCACTGTGGATGGGGGCTATAGAAACATCCATACAGCAGGCAATACAGCTCTGTAGGGCTGTAGGGAATGTTATGTGTCCCACCAATCCATTCACTCCCCACCCTGTCCTAGTTCCTGAGTGGTTCCTGAGATCTGTGGAGAGAACTCCATGTTGTCTGGGAAGGAAGAGATGCTGCTGTGGAAGCTCTACTGAGATATGTGTGATTCCTTTCACATCAGTGGCCCGCCAGGCAAAGGCCTAAATCAAAACAGCTGCTTTTCTTGTGCACACTAGGTTTGATGAAATAATGGGGATTCTCTCAGCTGGAATGAGAAGGGCCTGGTTCAGTCTCAATAGAATGCTTCTAGTCTAAAAATCATGAAAAGAAAGAAATCCATTACAAATGCTATTGGCTGGATGCTACCATGCTTACCCCTATTGAGTAGCACCTGGCTTCAAAAGCAGTCCCAGTAAAACAAAGGCAACCCAAGCTTTTGGAGCAGAAACCCTAGTGGGGACGGGAAGTTCGCCTTCCTCTGAAGCATGGGGCACAGGTCATTTGTTGGTTTAAACTAGAGTAAATGGTGGATTCTCTATTACTTGAAATCTTTAGCTCAAGATTTGAGGCCATCAGTAATTCAGTCAGAAGTTATGGGCCTATTGGAGGAGTGGGCAGGTGAGCTTCCATGGCCTTCAATGTGCCAGAGGACAGACAAGATGATCTTGATGGTGTCTTCAGGCCTTAAAGATGATGAGTCTATGACACTGCTCAGTGTGAGTAAGGATGACACGACTGGCCTTTAGATTGAGCTGGACCAGTTTGTGGATGTTTTTCAAATACTTGTGTATCAAATCATTTTGACTGGAGTTGAGCACTTTAACAGGCATACATCCGCAAAACCAGACTGCATGATAAGGCTTAAGAACTTTATTTAACATTTAATTTATGGGTGTCCAACCCACTAGAATATTTGGGAGACCATTTTAAAACTCAAATTCTAAATCCAAACAACCAATGCATCTCAAATACTCCACAGACAGCCGTTGGTTTGTTTGTGATATTCTTTGAATATTACTGAGTACTGAATAGCTTCACAAGTATTGTGACTGTTTCGTCAAGTGCTTCACAAAGCCAGAAAAGCCCCAATTTTTTGTATTTCACAAGTACGATTCAATCCGCTATCATATTAGGTATCAGTAAATAGCTAATATAAAGCCATAAAAAACTAGATGGCACTCATAGTTAAAGGTAAAACCAAATCCTTAATTTATCAGTTTGCTTAAATATTGGAAACATTTAATTGAAAATTTAGTGACTGAAAAATTAGTGACGTAAAATAATTTATATTGGTTGCAAGGGTAAAGAGGAAACACTTAAGGGTCTGCTCTCCTATTGGTTTTATCAAAAAGCTCTTTTTTTTCACATGAGATTTCCATTTCCTTGTTTTTATGGGTGTAAAACTTGATTTTTATGGTATACTTTTCAGTATGATATAAGGGGAATTAGCGAAGCAATTCTAATGGAATTATACAGCTAATTTCCATAATGGATCTGTTAATGTTATGTTATCTTGGGTTATTGAAACACCTAATTTAAATTAAGTAATTTTTAATACATAGCTATATTACATTAAAAGGAAAACGGGAACTGATGTGCTTAGATAATAAAACACATTTTAAAATGAAAATTTTGCCTCATGGAATTATTTGTGTGTTGAAACTGAATATAGTGTTGATTAATAATTTTGTGTCTTATTCATCCTTGCTCTTCCATAGCCTAACCACTGTTATCAAGTAAATAAAATCCATACCTCCAGATCTCCTGAGATATTGGCCCCTGCGAGAATGCCAGTAGCTGCTGGGAAAAAAATAGCAAAGACCGAGAAAAATCCTTCACCTCTGAAATCTGGTCCAAAATTTTCTGCAAATATTGAGGCTGCAAATACAAATGAAAATTAAGCCTATCACCAAGACTTGATTCTGAAGTGACATGATGAAGTAGGTAAATGAACTAGCCCTTCACCTCTGGAAGACTGGGTTCCAGTGTGTTTTAGCTCATAAGTGAGGTGAATTTGATCATCTCACTCTTAGTTCACTACAGTGCACATTTCTCCAGATCACAGAACTACAGCTCAGTATTGAAATAACAGGCACGTTCCAGGTCCAGATTAAAATAGACAAAACCGTGTGCACACATATAAATGGCTCAAACCGCTACTGCCAGTGTGTCATCTTCAGAGGTATTCACAGGTTCAAAAATAAAAATGGACTCAATCCAGTCACCCAGAAATATATTTAAAAAAAAAAAACCTGGGTTCCCTTAGTTTACATGCTTATTTATATTTGGATAAAAGTGCCTGATCTTGTAGCATTTATCAACAGGAATTTTACAGAACTAAAGGCTGCAGGACTGGGCCAAAAATATTCATTTATTTTATATTATTTGGTCATAGCAACACTTGCCTTGGTAATTAAAAAAGCCTCTGGCCTTCTTTTCATTGCTGGTCGGAATGACTGTCCCAACGAAGAAATTTGCAATAGCAATAAGAAGAATGACTAGAAGAATTACTTGAGCCTGTTAACAGAGACATAGGCATTTTACTAGGGGACTTTTTTTTGTTTTGAATATGGTGGTAATTATGTATGTAGTGGCATTTATGTATTACTTATGATGTATTTCAAATTTCTGCAATATTAGAACACACTCAGCCACTGCTTGGGCACATGATTCAATAATCAAGATGACTAAACAGACAAACTGCCTTAAGCTCTATGGCAATAATGAATATTTTGTAACAAGGAATCGATATGAAATATAGAAAGTTATGACTACCGCTTTATATTGTACTTTGCTTCCTTTACAAGAAAAGGAAAAATGAAACAGCTGACAGATACATATTTAGATTAAAACATTTTATATTGTTTGTTTAGTTTCAGGCCGTTGTTACATCATGGGTATTATATGTCTAACTGACCACTCTTACAAGTAGCTCTAAATTCCCCTCACAGCAGAACATAAAGATAAGGTTGCTATTCTGGATCTGATTTTGACAGGCACATTCGAGTCTTTTAGCTGTAACATTTCCTTTATTTTATGGGTGTTTTCCTATTAATAAACATGACTGAGATGTTAACATCTGAACAGTAGACAGGAAGGCATGAATCCTTGGAGGATAACGAATGGATAGCAATCTAACAACCCACTTTGGGGCCACTGTTCTACACAGAGCAGCATGGCTAGACTGTGTATTATTTTTATTATTATTTCTATAGAGCTATAAAAAAAATAGAAGAGGCATCTACCTAAGGCTATAGATGATCCTGCCATAAGTTACAAAAACAAATAAAATTAAACTGCCTGCAGAACACAAAATTCCTCTTCCCCCACAAATTTCGGTGTGAGGAAAAGAGGGAGCCTGTGGCCTAACTCTGCTTCCACTGACATCAATAGCTAACTCCCATTGACTTCAAAGGCAGCTGGGAAGCTATTGTTGAGTACTTTTGAAATTCCCACCTGTCATATATAGATCTCTACCCCCAAATCCTTGTTTTATGCTTATATAATATGTTCTGCAGTGTAGTAATACTTATTTATACATAACTTTTAAATCTTACCTTTGCTTCCCATTCCATACCAGCCACAGAAATGCCTAAAAGAACAACTACAGTAATGGAGCCTATTATTCTGATGTCATTGGATTCATCCACCATCAAAGCACCACTGCTCTGGAAAGGGTAAGAACACAGCTTATATGATCAAATGGATAGATCAGACAACCAAGTAAAATAGAATGGAATGAGTAAATTAGCTTAAACAGTTTCAAGGGTTAATGATTTCCTGTGCTAGCTGGGCCTTATCAGTTGAGATTACTGGTTGACTAATTAGGAACCTATTCCCTTTAGTAATTTTGGAGCTTTTGTAGCACTGTATAAAATGCTTCTGGTATAAATTAGAAGTGATGGAAAATCTTATTAAGTAGGATTCATGGTCCATTTAGAGAGATCTAAATAAGAGCCAAAGATTGAAGCGTTAGAAAAGTTGACAGGATTCCCTGGTTTAACCACATGCAATAAATATACTTTCATATTTACCTGAAGAAGCTCTACAACAGTTTCAGCAAATCCAACTACATACATGGCTACTGCTACAGCATTGGCAAAGGCAAAGATAAGTCCAATTGATCCTCCAAATTCAGGGCCTAAACTTCTTGAGATAAGATAGTAAGCACCACCTGCCAACAGAAGAGACTGTTGCTTTAACGTAATTCAGCTATTGCCAGATCTTGCCTTACTCATGTGAGCAATACTACTGGGAGATTTTTGTTTTTTGCTTGAGGATTTGCCCTATTAACAGAAGGAGCAAATTTGCATGTGGATGGGCCCAGAAAAGTGTTTGCAAAAATTCAGCTTTCGGAACTTACTATAGAATTTCAAATATTGAAAATGACTAGCTATTGGAATCATTAATATCTTTTTAGCATGTATTATTTGGTATGCAAACTAGCCGGCTAATGGTATATAATTAAAATACAGATGCTAGAAAGAAAACATCACCGCTGAAAGGATTTTTCCTTACCTGGGTCCTTCCGTTGTTAGTGTAAAAATTCATTCGCCAAGATAAGAACAATACAGTCTTTAAAGAGTCCACAGAGTTAAACCATAAAGTCTTTAAAGTTTTTGCATTTCTACATAGGTGGAACCTCAGTCAATCAATTAAATAGTTTCTTCTATCATAATGAATCATAGTGTTTAATGTCAGAATGTTTAAAATCAGCTTTCCTGAAGAGACATGTTGTTATTTGGAGTTAGCTCACTGAAAGAGATTACCCAAAACCTTTATATTTTGATTTCTCTTTGCTTTACCGTACTAGGCTAACACCATTACAATCTCTCCATTTTATTCTAAATCATCCCTGCAGATTTCCATATTTTCCATATAGTTATATTTACGTACCTCCTCTTACTACTCCATTAGTGCAAATGGCAGACATTGAGATACCTGTTAATGTTGTTACTACCACACTCAGCATAATAACCACGATTCCAAGACCTGAAAAATCCCAAAAAGAATATATTCAACTAAAATACCTGCTCAGCACTTGAATCCTGTAGTTAGAAATCACCATCATCCACTGTGGGGAAAATACCTGGTGTACCTTCAAGACCTGAAATGCACTAAACTTTCAGATACAAGTTTCATGAAGTACCTGAAATGTACTAGACTTTGGTATTGCACCAAGAGTAATCACTTATGTTCCAAGAAGCACCTGAAATGTAAAAGAATTTTATAAGGAAATGTACAGGAAGTGATAAAAGTTAATGTATCCATCAATCTGTATCAGCCTTTAAGCTAAAGGAATGAGGCTCATAATATTCACTCTCTCCAAGGAAATGCAACCTGAAATGTTCTGAATAAGAACAATCTATTAAAAGAGTAAGAACAAAATAACTCCAGGACAAAGTGGAATCCATTCCTCCTCCAGTCTCAGACAGGAACATCTGAAATGTACTTTACAAACTGAAGTGAAACTGGGATTTATTAAAATGACAACTCAAACATTCTAAAATTGTGGATAGTGTTGGCTAAATGTGTTACCTGCTGATTCATCTGGGTTCTAGGTGTCCAGTTTGGTTTATCCTTAGTGGTGGTGGTATTTTAGGGAACATGACCTCTGGTGTCTCTCATAAGAATATAATTAAACCTTTTTGAGTCTTGAGAACATAAGAAACCCTAAAGATTTTACCTCCACGGACAAACCCATTAGTTGCTATTGCAGAAGTTGACAACCCAGTAATTGAGGTTACTGTGGTGGCAAGAAGAATTATGACAACTCCAAGACCTGTCAGTAATGAAAAGATAAAATATTTTATTTGTGATCCATATTCCTCTAAATCATTCTATCTTTAAATTAAACTTTCAAACTAGAATCGAAACTCTGAACTGAAATGATAGTGGTCTGTGGAGCAATTCCAGCAAGTCCAGGTAGCTACTTCTATCACAATAACAAAGCATCCATCAGTCTTCAAGCAGTGATGTTTTCTGACAAGAGTAGCCTAGTCATGGACTCTCTTATGATTTCCAGAGACTTTCTTGAAACTAATAAAAATAATAATAAAAAAGCAATTCTCTGCATGGGTGCCTCATGTCTTTCTCTGACCCACCCCCTTGATACTACAAAAATTAAGCAATGAAGCAATGTTATAATGTCTTTTCTTCTTGTGTAGATGGTTGGAATAAACAAGCTATAAGCATTTTAGAGAACCATGTTTCAGTCATGGGGTTAAAACATGGATCTTGAACAAGTTCTTGTATAGGGAAAAACAAAAAAAGTTATAATTTGGTTTCCATTTTATTCTGCTTTGGTTCTTATACTGTGCCCATCACCAACTGATTGGTCATACCAATAGTACACAAATATGCATCTTTGTCAGGTGTCTACTATACATTTAGCCTTGATCAGTGGTTCTCAAACTGTGGGTCAGGACCCCAGAGTGGGTCACAGCCTCGTTTTAATGGGGTCACCAAGGCTGGCTTAGACTTGCTGGGGCCCAGGGCTGAAGCCCAAGCCCAAGCCCCATCTCCCGAGGCCAAAGCCCAAGGACTTCAGCCCTGGGCAGTGGGGCTTAGGTTACAGGCCCCCTGTCTGGGGCTGAAGTCTTTGGGAAGGGTTGGGCTGGGATTAGGAGGGGATGTAGCTCTGAGAGAATCTTCATTTTAACAAGAGGACCAGAAAAGGTAAACTTTGAGATCCATTTGCTTAACTAAAATTCAACATACTGTGGAATTACATGTAACTAATCAAATACCTGGAGGTTTATTTTAGTAAAAGGTGAACCTTGAAAGGTTCAGAGGTTCTTTACAGTTCAGATAGTTTGCATGTTTTACTGGACCTTATCCATACAGTGCAGTTCTCTTAACTCTGCAGAACTGGACTAGAAAGCTCATGAGAATAGGGCTTCTTCTGAGGTTTTCCTTCCAAACTACTTTCCTGCTTCTAGTCAGGCAAGAAATATTATAACAGCTTTTCTCTTATTTTGTTGCTTTTACTTCCTGTGGCGTATTGGAAACTGATTAAAAATGACAAACTTTCACTTTAAGTATCAGGGATTCCCTGCTCCTGCTTGGAGGCTCTGAGGGAAGCCATGTGATCTGGATTATCTGAGTCAGTAGCGGACAGCCAGGCTGGAAGGAGCCAGTTTAAAGCCATGTGGGGTGAGCTGTGCCTTGCTGCCTTAGGGAGCAGCCTATTTTCTCTCTGTCTTGGGTTCTTGTGTGTTGTTATTCTGAATTTTAAGAAATAAGGTAATATTAAGTTGCAGCCTTCCAGCAAGTGTATTTCTGTTTTCATCTAATTTCTCTGTGTGAAATCCTAATTGTAACTGAACTTCTTCATGCTTCCCTACTTCAGCATTTCCTGCCTCAGTAACTCTATTGCTTCCATTAGGTCTGTGCATTTTCACTTTAAAATGGAAGGCTAAACTTAGCCTGTAGCAGTACATACTGGCCATGGTTTGTCAGAACTGAAACGTGGATACTGTAACTAGCAAACCGTTAGAGGTACTACAATGTATGGAGTTATCTGCCCTAATTCTACCTTCTGGCTTCATTTCATATTGGATTATTATAGGTATCTAATCCCCAAACAAATGTTTTTTGTTTCTAAAATGATAGACGTTATCACAGCACTTTAAGGCAGAGCAACATCGTGCAGGAGATATAAGTGATATATAGCATGAAGTCGGATATTTTAAATGATAAATCACACTTATACTATTGACTTGTGAGCTTTAGTTATAACCAAGGGTGCACCTATTTGGTATACACTTCTGTATACAAAGTCAGTTCCTTGGGCCATATCCTATCACAATCTGCACACAAAAATCCAACTGAATCCAATGGGTGTTTTTCACCTTGTTGAATGGCAGGCCACAATTTGACTTTTTAATAAACTGTTAACTCATTAAATTGAATAATTCAGACACATCACTCTCAAAATAGATTGAACATTTTCCCTGTAATTTGTATAAAGTACCTTCCAAAGCTTTTCAATTACATTTTGATGACATACTTTATCAAAACAAATGTGCTAAATAGGGCTATAAATTCTGCTCATTAGACAATTGATGTGTCTCTTTGGACAGAATTTGTTACCAATCCAGAAAAAAAAGGAAACATTCAACAGGCACAATGCAAGAGATAAGTGAGCTAGGCAAAACAAAATACTATGAATATTATTCATTTCATTATTAAATGGTAACATTTGAGGCAAAATTGTCTAATGGCCTAAACTTGCCCCTCTTCTCACCTCTACCTAACTATAAGGTTTGGGGGAGCTGCAAAATGGCAGGATGGTTTTGGAAATGTAACCCTCTCAGTAGCAGATTTTACTACTCTTTTCATACTTGATAAATTCTTATTAGAGAACCTTGTCTCAACCTGGTTTTTCCTCTTTAACAGCTTGTACCCAAGACAACTTAGCAAGAAAAGGGTTTGCTCTTTACTCTCTTCTAATGATTTGGATATAAATGGGGCCCAGATGGTAGCTTCACTGACTCATTTAACTTCCATATTAGCAGCAGTGCCCAGTGAAATCCCCAAGCCATGATGGTGATGAGCTTCATCTCTACTCCTCTTAAATAACTTGTCTGGGGACATAATGCTCACTGCTTTTACGATATTCAGAAAATGCATTGGGAGATTATTCAAACAGAATTCAGTGTCTCATTTTAAAAATGAAACTGACCTGCTTTAAGTACAAGATGTAATTTAAATAAAACAATAACAAACCAATAAACAACAAGAAGGGAGGGTTTGATTATTAGTGAATTACAACTGTAGAATTAAATGTGAAACCAGGACCATTGTAACTGCTGTTGTGCAAAGTAATGATAAGATCTGATTAAAGTTTATATTGAAACCCAGACATATGGATGTTAAGTAAATTGCATTAAAATAAATTACTCTTGCCTATGGCTATTCTCACACCTCAGAACAAAGTAATGCTTCTTGATGATCTCAATAAGTTACTAAACTGCACTTAAAAAACTAATTTTGCATGAAACCCTGGAGCAAAGTCTTGGCAATGTTAAGATGCAGAGTTTTCATGGCAAGGCATACGCTTATGTGTACCCTGTGGCTGCAAACCCTCATTTAGTATGCATCATAAAATCAGCAAGCACCCTTTTGTCAGGGCCAGGCACAGTACTGGAGCCAAATATGGAACATTGTAAAAATATGCAGAGTTCTTCCATTTCTTTCAGGAACTTTCTTGCCTTTTCAACCTTACGTCAGAGTAAGTTTGTTATTTTTTCTTTTTTCAGAAGACCTGTTACACAGAGGTTTCCTAATTGCAAATTCACGGCTCAATCTAGAAATCCTCACTCAAGCAGAACTTCCGTGATGCCAATGGGAGTTTTGCCTGAGATGAGATTTAAGCCCTTGAAAAGTCTTGCGAGGGTGCGTGGAGCTGAGGTTTTGTTTCAGCCCAGAGATCCATCCATGTTTGGATTCTGAATCACCCCAGAGATCAGGCATGGTCAGATCCCAGATCCAAAGTTTCGGTTCAAGTTCCTCTTTAATACCAATTTATATTGAAGAAAACCAGTAGAACAACAATTGAAAATACCTGCTATTGATGTTATGGAGACTGCGGCTTATTGCTGTCATTATTTGTATTTTATTAGTGCTTATGGGCCTCGATCAAGGCCCCATTGTTCTAAGCACTGTACAAACACAGAACAAAAAGCGAGACCTGTCCTGAAGAGCTTGCTTATATCAAGTAAATCTGTGCATGGTCTGCACCAGAAACTGAAAGTGACAGAGGCGAGAGACTTGGCTGTGTGGGTTGATCATAGGATAACTATGAGCCACTAGTGTGATGTGGCTATGAAAAAGGCAAATGCAATCCTAGGGTGTAGTAGGAGAAGCATTTCCAATAGAGCTAGAGAAGTATTAATCTTCCACATCAGGTCTTATGTATAGTTCTGGTCACCCATGTTCAAGAAAGATTAATTTAAACTGGAACAGGAACAGAGAAGAGCTACTAGGACAATTGGGGGAATAGAGGGCCTGTCTTTTGAGAGGAGACTGGAAGTGCTTGGCTTGTTTAGCCTAGCAAAGAGAAGGCTGAGAGGAGATTACGATTGTTCTCTATAAATACATTAGGAAGTAAATAGCAGGGAGGGTGAAGAGTTGTTTAAGCTAAAAAGGCACAAGAACATATGGATATAAATTGGCCATGAGCCAGCGCAGGCTGCAAATTAGAGGAAGGGGATGGTGTTCTGGGACACCTTCCCAATAAGAGCTCTGGGGGGAAAACAGCTTAATGAGTTTGAGAGAGTTGGACAAATGTGAGTGCAGCTGTATGACAGGGCTGCTTATGATGGTGGGGGGCAGGTCTCAACAGCCCTGAGGCTCACTTCTGGTTTATGTCTTATGTTCCAAAAGGTCTTTCTTCAGGGTGCCAGCTGGCTGCCAGCAGGGGTCAGGAAGGGATTTCTTCTCCAACCCCAATATATTCTGGGAGGGCTTTTTTTAACTCCTTCCTCTGAAACATCAGGGATGGCCATGGCTGGAAATGAGACATAGGATGGTGTGGGCCTGGTCTCTGAGGTGGCATCAAGCCTTCTCTCTCTCAGGCACTTGGCTGGCTGGTTCTTGTTCACATGCTCAGGGTCTAATGATTGCCATATGTGGAGTTGGGAAGGAATTTGCCTTTCTCTGCAGCAAGTGGGTGCAGGTCACTTGCCAGGATTATCTGAGTATATCTCAATAATTTTCCTGGCATTGCAGGGACCTCAGGCACTGGTGCACCTGGGTCCCTGCTATTCCTTTGTCTGTGCACAAAATAGTCTAGTCTCCCGTGAGCTGTAATACTTTGGTTTCACTTTGGTTGTTCAGTTGTTGGGTTTAGTGTGTTATTGCTGGGTGATGTTGGTGGCCTGTCATGTACAGGAGATCAGACTAAATGATCTGATGATGCCTTCTGACCTTAAACTCTGTGATGCTATGATTCTACCTTCCTGAATAAAAGCCTGATACTGCAAGATGCTGAAGACTCTGTGAGGTGGTGAGCACACTCATCTCCCATTGACTTCAGTGGGAGTTAGAGCACTCGTTACCATGCATGACTGAGCCCTCAGGGTCCAACTCCCACTGAAATTGGTGAGTCATTACATTACATTCAGTGGGAGTTGGATAGGATGCAGACACAATGAAAAAGAAAAGGTCCTGCACCACAAAATATATTTTGTTAATTTATCTGAAAAGCTTCGTGGAGTTTTAATAAGATATTTCCTGGTGCCACTAGTATCTGGTTCTGTGTTGTAGTTAAAAATAGTGTGTGAATGACAGTTTGGGTTCATGGATTCGAAAAGTGTGAAGTAGAAAGGTCAACTGTACATGACTATACATATTACAAATTGGCTTCAGTCATGAAGTTGAGAGCTGTTACTGGTTCTAAATACAAATTTCACCAAAGATGGGGGTTGTTATATGTTTGTGTATATAATTGACACCACATCCCTCTAAGGAGTAATTTGGCTGGGAGTCTGGAAAATTCCAGTAGCTCTTATACCCTAGCTAACACTTGGAAGTTAGTGCAACATGCAAACTCACATTTCAGATTAAATATTAATTGTGATCATGTATAGTTTCTACCCTTTATTCTTTATGCTGTTGAAGATTGTAATGAAAAAATACATACCAATTCCAGCTTGACCTACAATCCAGGACAGTCGAATGAAAAGCATCACACCCCAGATATTCAACATGCATCTCACCTAAGTTTTAAACAAATGATCTTGCATCACTATAAAATTACAAACAGTATTATGAAACTTGATAATGTGCGTTACAGAAAATGAGTAGGATTTTTAAAAGCAGCAAACAATCCTCTCTTTTTTAAAGGGAATTAATAATTGCTAATATATTAATTTTTGTAAGATCCAGATAATTTTCTGGTAGGAAGGTTTAGGTTTCTCTCACCAGCACACCTTTCACCCATCCAAACTTCACAAATCCCCCTTTGCTTTCTTCTTCCTTGTTGGCTGTTGCTTCCTCTCCTGGAGTGCCCTCTCCATTAGTAACTCTCTCGATTGAACCGGGGTTCACTGCTATGTTCTAAAAGATCACACAAAAAACAAATATATTCTGTACAGTTGATAAACAATTTACCAAAAGGATGACAACTAGCTACCTAAAGAACACATGAAAAATAGGGATCGAAAATAAAAGTGGTTTTTTGGTTTTTTTTTTTGAGAGAGAGACTGTTATCCTCTTACTCACACTAAATAGTAGCTGAACTACTCAAGGTATAATCAGAATGAGTAAGTGTATCGTAGTCTGGACTTAAATACTGTCTATGTGTGTGTATGGGTAAGCGTTAACAGTATACAGCATATATACCATACTTATATGTTTATATAGCACAGAGCACACTGAGATCCTGACCTGGTTGGCCTCTAAATGTTACTGCAATGTAAATTATTGTTATTAATAATAAAAATAAAATATATAACATACGTAGTAGTGCTGGTTAAAGAAACTAGAATTTGCTGACTACTGCTTGGCAAATAAATTATTTTATGAATTGCACCATTTTTCACCAGATAATACAGTCCTTTGCAGAATTTGACCACCTCTGTAGCTTAAGTTCTCTTTAGTGAGAATGCTATTTGATGAACAGTAGCAAAAATGCATCAAATAATACACTAAATGAATAATCTGTTCTACTGTTTAACTAGCTCTAATAGAAATATAAGCATACAGGGTCAAGTACTGGCACGCTGGTGCCATAACCACATGCCAAATGCAGAGTTCATGTGTGCTCACATCCTGGCTTTGAAAAGCCTTCTCCCTACACACAGAGGAATGGCTGAACCAACAGCCCAAAGTTTTGGGAAAGTTCAGATCTGGATGCAGACTTAGATCTGTCCCTGTCCCTCTAATGGGACAACCAAAAACCCCAGTGTCCCACCCCTTAGCTTTTAAGAAAATTCAGCTCCAGGGCTGCAGCTTGCAGTTTGGATAAGAATAAATTGTTTCATAGGATTGCACGTTACAGCCATTGATGGGTCAGGGAGTACCTGTGGACTAACACAGAGACCATGTCCCTGACCTCTAAATTATGCTTCATTGCTTCCTTCTGGTTCTGGGTTTCATCATATGAAGTTTCTGAGAGAATCAGCATAAGGGCAGACAACATCCAGGTGTAGGCTAGGCCCTGTGTGAAGAAAGATACATAGCCCATTGGGGTGAGTGAGAGAGTCAGAGAGATGGAGGAAGCTGGTAGTTCAGGGAACTCAGTGCTTTCCAGGATTTGGTGGGGTGTGAGGACATTTCCAGAGAGGGTAACTATGCAAAGAGCAGAGGGAGAGGGGTAACATACTAGCATAGCCATAGCTGGGTTCCCAATTGATGTGTCAAGTTATGTGCATGTAGGTGATAGGGAATCTCCATTTATTTCTTCTACATCCTTCTATGTCCTAATAAGGAGGAGAGGATCGAAGATGCTAAAATACAGGTAGGATATGATGAGAAACAGTCAAAAGAAAAAAAGTCCCATTCAATTACATCATGTAATGGCAGACAGCTAGAAAGTGACAAGTTTTTTAAGTGCTTGTATACCAATGCTAGATGTCTAAATAATAAGATGGGCAAACTAGAGTGACTTTTATTAAATGAGGATATTGATATAATAAGCATCACAGAAACTTGGTGGAATGAGGATAATCAATGGGACACAGTAATACCAGGGTAGAAAATATATCAGAAGGCCGGAACAGGTCATGCTGGTGGGGAAGTGGCACTATATGTGAATGAAAGCATAGAATCAAATGAAGTAAAAATCTTAAATGAACCAAAGTGTACTATAGAATCCCTCTGGATAACAATTCCATGCTTGAATAATAAGAATATAGCAGTAGGGATTTATTACCAGCCACCTGACCAGGATGGTGTTAGTGACTCTGAAATGCTCAGGGAGATCAGAGAGGCTATTAAAATAAAAAACTCAGTAATAATAATGGGGGATTTCAACTATCCCCATATTGACTGGGTACATATCACCTCAGGAAGGGATGCTGAGATAAAGTTTCTTGACACCTTAAATTACTGTTTCTTGGAGCAGCTAGTCATGGAACCCAGAAGAGAAGAGGCAATTCTTGATTTAGTCCTAAGTGGAGCACAGGATCAGGGCCAAGAGGTGAATATAGCTGGACCACTTGACCATAATATAATTAAATTTAACATCCCTGTGGCGGGGAAAACACCACCGCGGCCCAACACTGTAGCGTTTAATTTCAGAAAGGGGAACTACACAGGTTAGTTAAACTACACAGGTTAGTTAAACAGAAATTAAAAGGTACAGGGTCAAAGATAAAATCCCTGCAAGCTGCATGGAAACTTTTTAAAGACACCATAGTAGAGGCTCAACTTAAATGTATACCCCAAATTAAAAAACATAGGGAGAGAACCAAAAAAGAGCCACAGTGGCTAAACAACAAAATAAAAAAAGCAGTGAGAGGCAAAAAGGCATCCTTTAAAAAGTGGAAGTTAAATCCTAATGCGGAAAATAGAAAGGAGCATAAACTCTGGCAAATGAAGTGTAAAAATATAATTATGAAGGCCAAAAAAGAATTTGAAGAATAGTAGCCAAAGACTCAAAAAGTAATAGCAATATTTTTTTAAGTACAGCAGAAGCTGGAAGCCTGCTAAACAACCAGTGAGGCCACTGGATGATCAAGATGCTAAAGGAGCACTCAAGGGTGATAAGGCCATTGCGGAGAAACCAAATTAGTTCTTTGCATTGGTCTTCATGGTTGAGGATGTGAAGGAGATTCCCAAACCTGAGCCATTTTTTTTAGCTGACAAATCTGAGGCACTGTCCCAGATTGAGGTGTCATAAGAGGAGGTTTTGGAACAAATTGATAAACTAAACAGTAATAAGTCACAAGGACCAGATGATATTAACCCAAGAGTTCTGAAGGAACTCAAATGTGAAATTGCAGGGCTACTAACTGTCGGCTGTAAATCAGCTTCTTATCCAAATGACTGGAGGAAAGCTAATGTGACACCAATTTTTAACAAGGCAGCAAGGTGATCCCCGGCAGTTACAGGCTGGTAAACCTGACTTCAAGTACCGGGAAACTGACGTTGACAACTAAAGAACAAAATTGTCAGACACATATAATGAACATAATTTGTGAGAATAGTCAACACGGTTTTTGTAAAGGAAAATCATGCCTCACCAATCCACTAGAATCTTTGAGGGGGCAACAAGCATGTGGACAAAGGAAATCCAGTGGATATGTATATATTTAGATTTTCAGAAAGCCTTTGACAAAGTCCTCACCAAAGGCTCTTCTTAAGAAATTAAGCAGTCCTGGGATAAGAGGGAAGGTCCTCTCATGCATTGGTAACTGGTTAAAAGATAGGAGACAGAGGGTGGGAATAAATGGTCAGTTTTCAAAATGGAGAGAGGTAAATAGTGGTGTCCCCCAGGGGTCTGTACTGGGCCCAGTCCTATTCAACATATTCATAAATGAGTTGGAAAAAGTGGTGAACAGTGAGGTGGCAAAATTTACAGATGGCACAAAACTACTCAAGATAGTTAAGTCCCAGGCAGACTGCGAAGAGCTACAAAAGGATCTTTCAAAACTGGATGACTGAGCAACAAAGTGGCAGATGACATTCAAAGCTGATAAATGCAAATTAATGCACATTGGAAAACATAATCCTAACTATACATATAAAATGATGGGGTCTAAATTAGCTGTTACCACTCAAGACAGAGATCTTTTAGTCACTGTGGATAGTTCTCTGAAATCATCCACTCAGTGTGCAGTGGCAGTCAAAATGCAAACAGAATGTTGTGAATCATTAAGAAAGGTTTAGATAATAAGACAGAAAATATCATATTACTCTATATAAATCCATGATATGCCCACATCTTGAATACTGCATGCAGTTGTGGTCGCCCCATCTCAAAAAAGATATATTGGCCTTGGAAAAGGTTCAGAAAAGTGCAACAAAAATGATTATGGGTTTGGAACTGCTGCCATATGAGGAGAGAAAGTGTTATTTACTCTTTCTCAGAACACAAGAACTAGGGGCCACCAAATGTAATTAATAGGCAGCAGGTTTAAAACAAATAAAAGGAAGTATGTTTTCACACAACGCACTGTCAACCTGTGGAATTCCTTGCCAGAGGATATTATGAAGGCCAAGATTATAACAGGGTTCAAAAAAGAACTAGATAAATTCTTGGAGGATAGGTCGTTTAATGGCTATTAGCCAGGATGGGCAGGGATGGTGTTCCTAGCCTCTGTTTGCCAGAGCCTGGGAATGGGCAACAGGGGCTGGATCACTTGATGATTACCTGTTCTGTTCATTTCCTCTGGGGCACCTGGCATTGGCCACTGTCAGAAGATAGGATACTGGGCTAGATGGACCTTTGGTTTGACCTAGTAGGGCCATTCTTATGTTCTTAAGATGGCCATTGGGGTGAAGAAATCATGGTCCCTTGCTAAGAAGGAGAAAAGTAGGGAGAGGTGTCAGAGAATGGGACTTTGTGCTGCCACTCTGTTGGGTAGGTGCCCGCAACACCTGCCTAGTTATGTTGCATATTGTCAGCTGGCATGTGCATAGCCAAACAGGATTTGACCTGTAGTGTATACATATATGTATTAATGTAGAAATATATAATGCATAAAATTTTACTGTATGTGTAATTAAAACTGTGAAGAATCTGCTTTAATGTGATAACACCACAGGAACATAATTCATTACAATCATTATAACAGTAACAGCAACACATCACACATCTTACAAAATCAGGAACATCTACTTACAATGACCCTCATACAACATTAAGTGTACCATAAAGTAGAAGCATCTCTTCTTATGAAAGGCAATGTATCCCAGGGGATAGGCTACCTGTCTGGGACATAGGAGAACTGGATTCTATTTCTGGATCTGCCATTCACTAATTGCGTGATACTGAGCATAGCCAACATTTCCAAAAGTGGCCTCTAATTTTGGCCACTTCAGTTTTTAAGAGTCCAGCTTGAGAGCTATGGCACCTTATTTTCAAAGGTGCTGAGCACCCATAACACGAAGTCAATGGGAATTAAGTATGCTTGTTGTGTAGAAAATATGGGCTTAGTTTTGCCATCAGATACACAAATAGTAGATAGCTTTGCTACATACACACCTACATATCCGACCTGATGTTCTATATTCTCCGACTAGTGCTACCTACTATCTTATCTGATGAAGAAGAATAATGCTGAACTTCTTTGGAGAGAATTTATCTCTTTAAGTGCATCTGTGGGTGGGATTTTCAAAACTACCCATGTGATTTAGGAGCACAAATCTCATTGTGCCTTTGAAAATCTCACCCAAGATGATACCGGCTACATTCACTCAAAATACAGTCAATAATTAAGTAGAGGCCAGGAGGATTAGCAGCCATAATATTGTCACATGAATTTTTGTTTATTGCATATTCATGGGATCAAGTCGTCAAAGACAAAAAATAAAACGTTCAGTCATTCCCACTTGAAATTAGTTGTTTCTTACATACTTCAAATTAATTTGTACTTTCACATTCCATTACCATAAATTATGGTCCTAAACCTTCCATGTTGGAAGTGCTTTAGGGAATGATTATTTATTTGCCAAATGGCTTTACCTGGGCAATTCATGCATTAAGGACAAGGAATAAAGGTGACAGAACATTTCAAGAAGTCACCCAAATCAAAAGTTATTGCCGTTTTAAACAGTTTCCCTTCTTCATTTCAGAACGTTTCAGCTTTAGTATCTTGTCTGGCTAGTAACGATGAGCTCATCCAATCTACATAATAAGTGTGGAGAAGAGCCAAGGAGATGAAGGAAGGTTAAATTATTTTTTATGGTGGGATAACTGTTAGACCCTAGCAATTCTCACCCACTACCAGCTGTGAAATAGTTCTTACAAAATATATCTTTAGCTATAATTGGCATTTTGGAGCTTAATACGAGCTAAAAGTGACACATCTTGTTAAAAGATTACACACGTTTGACTCCAGTAGTGAACGAGCTGGAGCTCAGATGTTCCTTTCAGCCTGCTTAAATTCTAGCATCAGAAAAACTATACATTTAAAAAAATGTATTAAAGATGAATGTTTTATCTTCTGATGTTAAACTAGCGTCAAAGCACAATGGAAAGGTTTATGTGGGACTCAGACAGTTGGAGTCACAAAATATATCGCTTCTAGCTACCAGCAATGGGCTCAGACAGGCTAGTTATGTTTGACAACTTTGTCTGGTTTTGTTGTTTGAATCTAGTTTTCTCCTAGTGAGATGTGCTTACCTCCATGTGAACAGCACTGAGAAAAGACGGGGATAGTATTTAATGCACCAGCCAGGTATGGCATACACTGCATCAGACACTAGCAATGGTGCAGGATTACGGGGCTTTATATGGTACATTGTGTGGGGTTTGCATAAATGGTCATCCGAATCACAAGCCCAGGTTTAATGTATTTAAAGGCCACCACCCTTCCTCAAACCATCACATGCACAGTGAGGACTGCTAGTGGAACCCACACTACTCAGTGTGATGCTCTGTTCCCCTCTAGTGTAGGCTAGGCCTCATATAGAGGTTGATGAGCCTACTACAGCTGTGTCTAGCAGGAGCAACGCCAGACTCTGCATAATGCAGAATTCTTCCTCCCACCTAGTTTGCCATGGCTGCTACTTCATAACCCCCATTAGGTGTTTTTAAGCAACAGGTTGGCTCACATAACAAGTTCCTGCTACACTGTGGTTTGCAGGGAGCTACCACAGGGCTGGGCTCCACTGCTTGCAAGGATGGATGGGCATACCTTGTGCAAGCTCTTTAAGTCCTACCTCCCTCTCGCGCAGTGTAACAGCAACATGTTTAAGGGGCAGAGGGCACAACCAAAGTCAATAGCAAAACTTTGATTGATTTAACTGGGAGTTAGAGCAGGCCCATTGTGTAAAAAAAAAAAAAATTGGAGATTACCAATCTTCTAGAACTGGAAGGGACCTCAAAAGGTCATCAAGTCCAGCCCCCTGTCTTCACTAGCAGGACCAGTTTTTGCCCTAGATTCCTAAGTGGCCCCCTCAGGGATTGAGCTCACAACCCTGGGTTTAGCAGACCAATACTCAAACCACAGAGCTATCCTTACTCATACTACTAAGCTATCCCTCATTATAATGCTAACAGAAAAAGTCCCATTGAAATCAAGCCCTTGCTTGTTTTCACAAACTGCATGGGGAATGGTTGAGTTATTTCCATCATAGAAGCACTTGGTGCATATGCTAACACATAGCACTAACCAATGTACCTCAGGGAACAATCTAGCCCTGGTAGAGGGAGAAGCTTGATATCCTGATAGGTCTTCTCCAGCACTAATTTCTAATTTTCAAAAGTGACTAGTCATTTTGGATTGCCCCGGTTTTGGGGAGCCCAAATTGAGACACCATTAAGTCAGCTGCTATTCAGTAAGTGCTCTGAAAATTCCACCCTCTGAAAATCACACACCTTTAAGAGGTCTCAAGATAGATGCTGCAAAACTGAGACTCCCTTCCCCCAATCACTAGTAATTTTTGCAGTTCTTGGCCTAAGTTCCTGTGCACAGGAACTACTTTTCATAATCATTCTGCTTTTTGTCAACTGTAGTCTAAAGCAGTGGTGGGTAACCTGCGGCCCATCAGGGTAATCCACTGGCGGGCCATGAGACAGTGTTGACATTGACTGTCCGCAGCCATGGCCTCTCGCAGCTCCCAGTGGCTGCGGTTTGCCGTTTCTGGCCAATGGAAGATACAGGAAACAGTGGCCAGCACGTCCCTGAGGCCCGCACCACTTCCCGCAGCTCCCATTGGCCGGGAATGGTGAACCGTGGCCACTGGAAGCTGTGGGAGGCCATGCCTGCGAACGGTCAATGTAAACACTTTCTTGTGGCCCATACTTTCCTGATGGGATGGGTGCGGGCCGCAGACTGTCCACCACTGGTCTAGAGCTTACATGGAGTTATTCCACATAAAGGGAATGAAATGTGATTATTTCACTAATAATCAGTTACTGTAACAATTCCATAATATCCCATGTGCACTAAAAACAGTGTGACAATTAAAATTACTGTGCTTGCATAGTGATTGCTATCCTAATCTATTGTGCAATTACATCTAATTTATTTATTTTTCTAAATACCAAAATTGCCTTCTCTATGTTCTTATCCTGTGTTCTCCAGTATTTCAGGTTAAGATCTCAAAACACTTTACAAACATTGATAACTTTGACCTCACAGCACTTGCTTCAGGTCCAGTTAAATATTAATATCCCCATTTTATGGATGGGGTAATTAAGACCCAGGGAACTTGTGACTTGCCTATGTCATACAGTGAATCAGTGGAAGAGCCAGGATTACAGCCCAAGTGTGTCAACAGCTAGAATAGTCATGACCTGCAAAACCTTATGTTAAAAAAGTAATGTTATGAAGCTTCTGAAATGAGTCAGACAGTTCTTGCTTTGACCTTTGTTCACTAAAAAAACCCTCAAGGGACAAAAAACGAAACAGCTAAAGTTCAGCTACATTCTGTAAATAAAAACAGATACCCAAACTGAAAAGCTGTCCAGTAGCAAACCTCAGACTGAATTAGGTTATAAAGGTCAAGACTTAAACCCCTGCACACAAGGGTTTCATTGTGCTACTTCACATGCACCAGTGTCATTCATTTATATAATACAAGAAGCTTATCTGAACATGGAGGGCCAGATTCCTCATTGCCTTGTCCTTTTTAGTTTTCACTTGTACATTTGCAAAGTGAGTGGAGGTACCAAATTGGAATTCTCCACTCATTTACACCAGGGATAGTGTTTTATACCCACTTGGCATTCATGTTGTGTAGCTGTAAGTGACCACACAAGGGACCTGATTCTTATTAACATTAAGGCCACTTCATACAGCTCAGGCAGGGGCCTTGTTGTAAATGGGAATCCCAATGTGGGAAACAGGGGGGAGTCAGGCCCTGATTTTCCAAATGGTTAACTTTAGGCTTGATTTCAGTACTTCTGATTGATCCTTCCTACGATGGGTGAACCTCAAGAGGTTTGTAGTTTGAACTGCATTTGAATCAGCATCCAAAAGTCTAATGCTTATCCAAATTATTCGGACCTCACAAGTCTCTGGAGACTTCTTCTTCCACATTTGGCCAGAAATAGAAAAGGAACCGTTTTTTTCTTACTGTATTTTGGCACATCTGGTCCCAGCTGGAAGCTAGACATGAAACTCCTTCTCCCGTCTCTTCCCTAAGATACACATCTGAACAGTTTAGAATCTCAGGGGAAAAAAATGATTTGATTTCCGCTCTAAAAAAGGGGTGAAGGTTACATCTTAGCAATGCTTTTTATAGAGAACTTGTCACCATGGTTTGGGGGTAAAAGGATTCCCAAAAAAGTTGAACCATCCCTAATAATTTCTTCCAGTAGGTTTTTAATTACTTTGTTTAACTGTTGCAAAGAAAAACTATATAGAGGGCTTGATCTAGTAGTCTTTGTTCACCCAAAACTCTCAGTGCAGTTGTGTTTTACACCTATCCTTCGCTCACTTTATATGTGTGTGATTACAGAGCAAGGCATCGCAGAATCAGGCCCCCAACATTCCATTAAGGTGTTTTTTTTTATAGAAATGAATTACACTGGTGCACATGAAGTAGCACAGACTTTTGTGAAACCCTGCTATTCAGAAGGTTGGTCTTGGCCATTACAATGTGATTCAGTCTGAGACTTGCTGTTATAAATTTTTCAAATATATTTAAGGGGAATTTTGAGAGTGCAGGGAATCAGACCTAGACAATGCATTTCTGGTGAATCGTTGTGGGAAAAGTATGTGCAAAGGGCAACAGAAATGAAGATTCTTCTTCGAGTGCTTGCTCATATCCATTCCAAGTAAGTGGGTGTGCACGCGCCGCGTGCACGTTCGTTGGAAGAATTTTCCCCTAGCAACACCCGGCGGGTCGGCAGGCGCCCCCTGGCGTGGCGCCCTTGCGGCACCGCATATATACCCCTGCCGACCCGTCCGCTCCTCAGTTCCTTCTTACCGCCCGTGTCGGTCGTTGGAACGTGGAGTGCGGCTTAGCTGACCTCCATATCCCTAGTGTTTCACCCGTTCTACCTAGTTCCTAGTTAGTTATTGTTGTTTTGTAGTTGTTAATAGTTGTTAAGTATAGTTGTTAAACATAGTTGTATATAGTTAGTGGGCTGAGGTATACTCCTCCTCGCCCGCTCCGGGACCCGGGCTCATGCCTGGCTCTCCCGGCTTCAAGCAGTGCTCGGCCTGTCGTCGGCCGATGCCAACGGGAGACCCCCACGATCTTTGCCTCAAGTGCCTGGGGGAATCCCATCTGACGGAGAAGTGCTGAATCTGCAAGTCCTTCAAATCGAGGACAAAAAAGGAGCGGGACTCCCGTTTAAAGCAGCTCCTTATGGAGGCTGCCCTGACCCCTGCAGTTCCGGCACTGACCGCACCGCAGTCCGCACCAAAAAGACCTTCTTCGGCACCGGAGACGAGCGGTACCGCCACAGCACCGCGGCACCACAAGTCTCCATCTCAGAAGCCAGCCTGGCAGCGCTCACTTTCATCTGGGACGAAGAAGGCGAAGGCTCCTGCGGTCGCGACTCCAGCACCGCAGTCTGAGTCTGGAAAGCTGTGCTGGCAGGCGCCGCCATCTGCCCCGGCACCGGTGCTTCCCGCACCTTCGACTCCGGCCAGACAAGAGCCGTCGAGTCCGGTGCTTGATAGCTCCCCGGCACGTGCCGTGGTCGAGCTCATGATCCCGACCACGCCGGAAACCTTCACAACGGCGAGGGACCTGATAGCGCTCACTGAGCCTTCTCTGCCTCAGCCCCCGGCATCGCCGGTGCGGGCACTTCCATCTCTGGGAAAGCCAGCTATGCTCCAACCTCCATCTCTGGGAGCACAGGACAGGCACCGGTCCCGGTCGAGTTCTCGGCACCAATCCCGCTCACGCCGTCGTTCGCCATCTCGACGCCACTCGCAGTCCCGGCACCGATCCTACTCTCAGCGCCGGTCGTACTCGCGGCACCGGTCCAGGTCCCGATCTATAGACCGACGCTCGACGCGTCGCTCTGGCTCTCGGCACCGCTCCCGATGGAGTCCATCGTACCGTCGGCGCACCCGATCCCGGTCGACCTCCTGGCACCGCGCTGGTCATAGGTCCCGGTCCCGATCTCGGCACGGGTTCGACTCCCGGCACCGTTCCTCGGCACCGACTGTCACTCGGCACCAGTCATACAGCCTATCTGCCCCGCCTTGGCCGTCGAGACACCCTTCAGGCTCCTCGCGGCCAGACAGCATGCTTTATGGGGATGTGGTCCAAGATCCGGAACAGCCCCAGCAGTGGTCCTTCTGGACGCCTTGGGCGTACCATCAAGCCCAAGGCGATCCTCTCCTCTCCCGACGTCGAGATTACTGTTACAAGTCGGATGCCAGAAGCCACCATCAGCGCCCCTCCTCCGGGAACCGATATTGCCGAGTCACAGGACCAGAGGCCGCCCAGAATCAAGCCATCCTCTGGAACAACAACCTGCAGAGAGACCCCGGTCCCGGTCTCTCCTCCTCCTCCTCACGATGAGGCAGTGCGAGCACTTGACCTCTGGCCGCCCCTATTGACCTTCGCGCTCACCAGGATCTGCTCCGCAGAGTGGCGTTGAGCATCAGCCTACAGGCAGAGGAAGTGCCAGAGGTTGAGGATCCTGTAGTGGACATCCTCGTCCGATACACCGACGAGGGTCGTCTTGCCCTTCATACGCACTATTCAGGCCAAAGCGGACTCTATTTGGCAGTCTCCGGCTCAGATCCCTCCGACGGCCAAGGCGTGGAGAGAAAGTACATGGTACCTCTAAGGGTACGACTACCTGTACACCCATCCTCCTCCATGTCTCTGTCGTCCAATCCGTGAACAAGAGGAGCGTCAATGGCCGCAGCCCCGCCCCAAATCGGGGGCTAAACGTATGGACCTGCTGGGCCGTAAGGTATACTCCGCAGGGGTCTACAGTTACGTGTGGCAACCAGCACAGCACTAAGGCAGGTACGGTTTTAATACTGGCAGACCATGGACAAGTTTACTGAACTGATCCGTAGACTCCGCCCTAGTTCAAAAGTCTCTTAAAGAGCGAAAAAAGATCTCAAGACAGCCTACAGGCTGTGCTCGACGCCGCGGACTCAGCGGCTAGAACCTCGCGTCGGGAGTTACCATGAGACGGATTTCCTGGTTGGCAAGTCTCCGCTTACCTCGAGCTGCAGCATACGATACAAGACCTCCTGTTTGAGGCAGGGCCAGGGAGCGCCTGCCGACCCGCCGGGTGTTGCTAGGGGAAAATTCTTCCGACCAACGTGCACGCGGCGCGCGCACACCCACTGACTTGGAATGGATATGAGCAACACATCTCGAAGAACAACAGTTACAAAGGTGAGTAACCGTCTTTTATGATGACAAAGGGCCTGTTTCTTGTTAATTAATGATCAATTTACCAGACGTGGCTGTGCAGATAAAATGGAGCATGCATCGAGTGACTGCTGGAGGGGAAGTTCTGTTCATTAGACCCATCAATCTTGTGGGTCAGTGGTAAACTCTCCTATTCATTCAGTTAATCAAAACTAAGGTCACAGTCCCCCTAGAAAGGAGAGGGGAAATAACCCCAATGCTAGAAAATCATTTAAAGCGGTTTAGGTATCTCATTTCTCAAGAGCAGCTGTTCTCTGTGGTTCTAACTGGTTTTCTGTAAGTCTGTCTTGCCTCTATACTTCCATGGTCACATCACCATAGTATATGAGTGAATTCTAAACAACTCTTTTGCCCTGGGCAATAAAAAAGGATTTAGCCAAATGATTTCTGAATAAATGTTTGATGGACAATCACTCAAGTGGTGCCTCTCAAACCCTCCCAAAAATCGTTACAATAAATAATGAGGGCCGAAGTCATCCCTAGTGTGAATCCATTGATATCAGTGGGGTACCCAGTGCCCTAGGGATGAATTTGTCCCCAAAAATTGTCTGTTAACATATACCTCTTTAAAGCAAATACTTTCAGAACCAACACACATTCTTTTATGTGTTTGAAACTTATCTTAATTTGCATCTTGTCACCTTTTCTTATGTAAGCAGAGTCAGGATGAGCTCTACCCTGACATCTGGTGGTGAATTATGGCAAGTGTGGAAGAGAATTTCAGAAGCTGATCGTGTTTGCATGGGCACACCCATTCCGCCTAGCATAGCCCATGGCAGCCTTACTTTCACAGCTGTGGGATCCCCAATTTCTTTGTTATTGGGGCAGGAGGAATAAAGTGCTGTCACCCTGACTAAGTAAATGAGGAACTATGAAATTGTTTTATGATAAAGGGTTTCACTATCAACTAAATAGCACTTGCTAGACAAGGGACATGGGTTCCAAAACCCAGTGAATTGAGAGAGACTGGGGACAGGTATCTGTACCTGGTGGTGTAGGCTCTTTGTGGAGCCAGAAGCACCAGTTCCCCCTACTCCTTTCTCCACTGTGGAATATCAGAGTTGATTTTTGATTCCCTTAAGAATCTAGATACAGGTTACTGAGCTGAACTTACTTTGGGCTAATGGTGCACTAGCACTGGTGCTCCCCTACTGTGAGCTGAAATCACTAAAGAGCTGGAATTGCTGAGCTAAGAGCACTGAGTACTGTGCTAACTAGTGGGGGAGCCTGAAGCTATACTGCAAAGCAGAGCAGCTGGCAGAGCGGAGTGAAGCAGTTGTGGAGCCACGGAGTGAGTGGAGTTGAGCAGTTTGTGGGGACAGCTGGAGCAGATCATGGACCATGATCCGCTCCGCCAGCTGGTGGAGCAGAGCAGCTGGCAGAGCGGAGCAGCTGTGGGACGGGTGGAGCGGCCCACAGAGTGAGTGGAGCCAAGCAGTTTGCGGGGATGGCTGGAGCGGATCACGGGATGGCTGGTGGAGCAGAGCAGCTGGTGGAGTGGAGCAGTTTGTGGGGACAGCTGAAGGAGCAGAGTGGAGTGGCTGGTAGAGTGGAGCAATTCGTGGAGAAGGCGGAAGCAGAACCCCACGGAGAGGCAAGGCACTTGGCCCCGGACCACATAAGGTGCCCCTTTCTACCCAGGCTGGGGGAGGGGGACCTCTGCAGATAAACTCTCGAACTCGGGGGCTGCACTGACCTGGGACAGAGACTTTTGGGTTGTGGGACTTTTGGGACTGTGGGTGATCTTTGGGTTGCTGGACTCTAGGGACATTTGGGGTATTGGACTTTGGAGTCTTGGGGTAATTTGGGGGTTTCTGGACTCAAGAGCCTAGGGAAAAGGACGCGGTCCAATTTCCTGGGGTGGGTCTTTGCTCACGGTTTGGTCTATGAACTCTATTTAAGGTGTTTTCCTAATTTAATGCTTGTTATTTATCTCATGTAATTAAACCTTTTCTGCTACACTGAGACTCTGTGCTTGCAAGAGGGGAAGTATTGCCTCTTCGAGGTGCCCAGGGGTGTGTGTAAGATTTTCCCAGGTCACTGGGTGGGGGCTCGAGCTGGTTTTGCATTACATTGTAGGGAAGGGACCCCTATGTATTGAACCTGGCCCTTGCTGCTATCAATTCAGCCTGGCAGAAGGGTTACACTTACAATTTGGTAGCTTTTGTTCGTAGCACAATTGGGTAAAGCTTTGTATTTCTGACTAGTTGATAATGGTATTTATTATACATTATAAAACTTTAATGCAACAGTTATTACCAGATTATTGAATGAACACAACAAACTAATCAACAGAACTCTAGTTATGATCAGGTGTTAGATTAAAGGTTAGAAGAGACACTTTCATATTTGATTTAGGTTAAATTATGGCTTAAGTTGCTACTTCTATACATTTAACTGTAAGTCAAACATAAAATAAATCCTGTGGTTTTATAGCTGTAGACGAGAAATAGGCATATTTTTCTACTGATTGAGTATATTCATTATTTTCAACCAGATACAAACCTGTTTAACAAAGATCTTTGCTCCTAGCAGAATACAGAACAGAGAACATCCTGCAGGTACAAATCTAAATAAGGGAAGTATTTAGTTATAGTTTTTTCTCTTACACAGGGTTCACAAGATAAGGGGCTGAATATATTAATAAACAAAAGTAACCTGGAAATCTAATGGAAAACGTTTGTATCATTCTTTTCAACTTACCTTTGCCAGTTGTTCATGAATTTCTAACAAGCTTGGTCTGTTCATTTTGGCTCCACTGATGCTGCCAGTGTTTCGATAATAATCAATGTTAGGAACTGCATCCACTGTGTTATGACCAAAGGTTTTTAGGTAGTATGTGTTACTATGAGTATCATAGGGATGTAAATTTCCATCTGATTTAACAGTATCCCCATTTTGAAGAAAATTTTCATATAATGCTCTATTTCCAGGCCTGTGACTGATCCTGTGTCTGCCATGTGCTTCGTCAGTAAATGATGTTTCTTCATAATGTGGAGGATCGGCATCCTCTTGGGGTGTTGCATTATTGTCATGGCTTTCGTTAATTACATTAACTTGAAACCTATTTGGACTTGGTTCCAAGAATACATTTGGAGAATTATTCATTGACATTTTCAGGGATGTTATGTGCTTAGGTCACCAATCTTTCTATTCTTCTGCAGTCAGAGGTCGTGTTGCTTTATCTGCAATAAGACAATAATGCTGTTGCATTTGAAAGATCTTGGTTCTTAATCTAGCAAAGTTGAATGGAGACTTTCTTGAAGTGTTCACTTGTAAGTATTCTTCTTAAGGATGACTCTGTCATCAAAAGCATAAGTAAAACTTTTCAATATTTAATTCTTACACAGTAATGTAACTTTTCCATGATTTCTTAAAAAAACATGTGAGACAGCAACCTTATAACTTTTTACAAACAGGGCCTGATCCAAAGTCTGAGTCAATGTAATCAATAGGAGTCCTGCTATTTATCTCAGTGGGCTTCGATCAGGCCCTAAATAGGCTAACACTGTACTTAAAAGTAACTTTCCTGAGTATATTATCTTTTCAGGGACTAAGCATAGTACTTCTTTAACTAATGTACAGCCCAATGGTTCATTGTAAATGAAAGGAGTGCAACATCTAACCAAGAAGGATGGAATTTACCAGAGATCCTGCACATGGTATATATCACTGCACATTGGTTAATTTCACCCATAGTGCAGAAGTAAATTGTCATGACTCTTCAAAAAATCCAATGTTTTTTTAAGTTAACTGTAATATATTAGACTATTACAAATAAAACAAATAAGTCTTTACAATTTTCAGTCATTCCAAAATGTGACATAATTTATGAGTAGATGATGAAGCACTGAAAACTATACATTTTAGATGTATATAGGAGTAATGTCCCATAAAGGAATAAACGTTAGAAAACTGAAGTATATAAAAACATGTTTTTACTAAATTGTAATGAATACAATAAATGAATGTGCCCAAATAACTGTAGCAAAATGACAGTTATTTATTATTGAAATATATATTAGCAATAGTTTTAGGCAATACAAGATTCAAAGAATAATTTTACAGACCTGATCTTGCATTCCTTTTATCCCCAAATACCGATTTAAGACCATTTGAAATAAATAGTGGCAGATGGTTAGAACTAAATGTGTGAGGGATGCAGAGCGGCCTCCTGCCCTCCAAAAAAAGGAAAAAAGGCTATATATAAGGCCCAGTCCTGCAAATGGTTAAGCTTTCAGGATTGGGTCCAAGGAGAACAAGCTGTCAAGTTAGCTGACTCTGAAATGGCATGTATTACGAATTATTTGTAATCTGTACTAAATCCTGTGCCAGACCAATATGAGGCTTGAAATAATGCATATATTGTTAACTACTTTCAGTAACGAAAGAAATGTGATTTTACAACCCTGTGTAGAACAATTCAGTAAAAGTCCAATCCTGTCCCTGTTGAGCTCATGCTGGGTCTTGGGTCCTTTTGAAAATATATCTGATAGCAGGAAATTTTGGAGAAAAAGCATGCAATATTATAAAAGGATTATACCAACTGAACGTCAGGTAAATAAATAAACCCATTAGAAGAATGAACTGGGAATTGAAAGACAAATTAACCATATCTATTGATAGATCTACATATGCCTGCCTATATAAAATATCGAATAATCACACAGGGGAATTATAACTTGAAGAGGCCTTTAACCAAATACACTGAAACCTTATTATGAGACTTAGCTATAGCACTTGAATGCAAATCAGATGCAGATTCCATGACTCCCATCTACTCTCTGTCTCTGTATATAGAATATCCTGCTGTAAACTCTCATCACAACCAAATTTCTTTGTAGCCCTCTAGATATTGGTTTTTCAAAGCAAGCTCTTCTTTTCTGCTTAATGTTTTGTGCACTCCACCAGAAAGAAGAAGTTCCTTCTTTCAGCTTCTTTGTTTGGTACTATTTTTTCTTGGTCACCTCTGATCCGTATTACATTTGTTATGTTATTGATTGGAAATTTCTGAGCATAGATTGTATGCTTTTCCCCTTAGCATAAAAATCTTATAAAAAGAGTGCACAGAAATGAAATATTTTCTTACATAAGGGCCAAATCCTGATCCTACTAGAGTCACTAACAGTGTTGCTGCTGACTTGAGTAAAAACCAGATTTGGTCCTAACTCTGTGCTTGTAGACTTTGGGTGAAATCCTGGCCCTTTTAAGTCAATGGGAATTTTGCCATTGGCTTCAGTAGACCCATAATTTCAACTTCCAAGTTTACTTCTAAGATAAGTGTTTCTGCCACCAGGAAAATAAAAGTCTCTTACTTTTCTGCTGCCTTTGCAAATAATTATTTATTTTTTGCAGTAGATTTCCAGAGGTCTGTTAGATGCTGTTTGCCATTAAATTTAGTATTATTAATATTATTGTATTATGCATAAGTTAACACGCTTACACTGTTCGGGACAGTTTAACTTACCTCTTGGTCCTGTGCTGTAGTGAAGGGCAATCAGCCTCTTATTTACTTCTGTATATAGACTGTCCTTCTCACTTATGCAGCATGGATTTTACCTCATTGGCTAATTCTTTCTTCTGTGCAAAATATCAAGTGACTCACCCAACCCCTGCCTTTGACACATGCTCTAAAACGCTCCTAAATGGCTGATTTAGAGGGACATTCTAGCTTGTTAAATATCAACTACTAAATGAACCTGTTAATTCTTGGAAGGAAGGAATAAAACTGTGCTTGCATGTCATAGAAGAAAAATAGGTTGGTTTGTTTTTCTTTAGAATTTATAAAATATAGCTACAGGCTTCTAGGCAGCTGTATCAACTATGGATCTGCTTATGTCCACTTGCATGTACTTATGTCTTTCCTGTTTATTTTCTTTAAGATCGTGGATCATTTCATTTTAGATTTTTTTTTCTTTGATACCTTAGGGATTGGGGAAGAGGTACAATAAGAGGTGGCTGAATTTACATTGAAATTTCTAAAATTCCACGACTGGAAATCTAATTTTAGCAGATCGCATTTGGAAGTTGAACAGTGAGTCCAGCAAGTAGTCCCATTAAAATCAATAGGAAAGACTCATGGAATAAGATACTACTCATTATTACTGTGGTTATTTATTTTTTGTATTATGGTAGTTCCTAGAGGGCCCACTCGCAGTTTAAATGTGTTTAGCTTTAAGCACATGAGTGACACCATTGGCTTGATTGGGACTGCTCATGTGCATAAAGTTAAATATCGATGACACCTTTGCAGGACTGGAGTCTGTATAGACATGGAGTGAGAGAAAAGCAGTATTATGATCTCTGTTTTAAAAATGGAGAATAGAAGCACACAGAGAGTAAGTGACTTGCCCAGGGTCTCACTGGGAATGTGGCACAGCTGGGAATTGAATCTCCTGAATCCTCATCCAGTGACTTAACCACAAGTCCGTCCATCTTGACAGTGCATGTAGCAGAACTGGGCCAAGTAGCTGTATCATTTGAAATGAGCATGTTTATTTGTTCACAGACTACTCTGACTTTGCAATGGTGTGTTTGTAGGATCTGCCAGCTACATCATTCTCAGTAAACTCTCCTCTCGGCATTGAAACTCATGCCTATTGGGCATAGTGCTTGAGCCTCCAGACGGGATGAACTTCAGCCTGTGTGAGTGATGTGCCTATCACCACATCTGAGACTTGGACAGTGGCACTATTCAGGGAGTTAATATAAAGCTTCATGCTGAAGAAAGCATAGCCTAGCGGTCGGAGTATAGGTCTGGGTGTCAGGTACTCTGGCGCTCTAAGCCTAGCTTTGGACAGGTCTGTGAAAAGAGTTTGGGAACTGTGTTTAAAAAAACCAAAGTTTGATGGGGTCACACTTTGCTAGCAATATGTTTAAAATCATGGCTTTGCTCAGGTCCTTGCTTCGGCTATAACAAATTTTAAAACACCGGTTAGCCCCATCAACATCCCCTATCAACACTGTTTAAAACTGGTTTAGCTGGAAGCATATTTATGCATAATCTTGAATTCATTTAGATCTCCAGCATGGATGAGACCACTGACTCTCCTTGTGACCTTGATAAGGTCATTTAACCTTCCTGTTTCCGTGCCTTGGTTTCCCCATCAGTAAATTGGGGATAAGAATACATGAGAGGAGAATCAGGCTGTATATGAACTTTTTTGAGTCTATCTCTGTTAAAAATCTTGCCCTGTATTTTTGAGGAAAGCCTTTTGAAAAGTTCCAGCTTGTGCACTCCTTCTTGTAGGCTTGAGTCTTTCCTTTTGAGGGAGAAACAACTAATGTTGCTCTGTAAACAAAATGGAATTTGAATATGGCTATAACAAAATATTGTAAAGTCAAAGAACTAAGTACAGTTCATGGACCAGAGTAAAAATGAACTAGTACATTATTTCTTGTTACCAAGATGAAAAAGGTAATTATGAGCATGTGTACAGTCTGCTAAATCTCTACACTGGATAATTTTGCACAGTAGAGACTTGATTTATATTTGAATTAAAACAAAAATAAATAGAGTATATTCAAGCTATGTGACCTCAAAGGTTTCTCACACTGGAATCCAAGCCATTTAAATGCTACATGTTCCAGGTCACAACTTTTTACATTGCACACTTTGGAGAAGTGGATGGAGAAGACCACCAAAAAGAGTAAGTACCACCAGTACTGTTCTCTTTCTTGCTATTAGCCTCAGGCATGATGTTCATGGCTTTTCCATATAATTCAGTGTCTTTCCTCATGAATGGCATTTTGCTTAGCCAAGTTCCCTTCATTGCCACTTATCTAGCAGATATAGCATGTGGCACTGTATGGATTTCGCTGAATTACTGTAAAACAATCACTACCACTCATCTTCTTGTCTCTGCATCTCTTAGCACATATAGCTGTATAGTGAGAGTGACTGTGCCTAAACAAAACTCTGATTTCAAGTTTCTCAAAAGTGGAATTGAATTAGTCAAGTTCTGACACTCTCACACAGCAGCTATTTGTGCTAAGAGGTGACCTTGAGGTGTTACTATTCAGCTTCTGTTTTTTTCTCTGTGTTACCTCTTCTGTCTTACTAGAACCGTCTGCCACAGAATTCCTCAGAGTGACACTCCAAATCCAATCCAATGGTAGGGCCAGATCCTGGCCCCTGATTTGCCCCTTTGCACCACTCTGGTAGTGCAAAGAGACTGAAAAACTGTCCTGCCCTGCCTGTTGGGGCTTTTCTAGCATGGGGGGAATCACTGGATGGTGCACAGCTGGCATAAACAGGTGTAGGTTCCATCCTCTTTTGATCCACTGGTATAGAGAGACTTGCAGATTGCCTCTGTACTCTGGCAATCCCCAGTTGGTATTGTGGCCATTGCGGGCTGTTACCATCCAACACAAGTTAGAGCAGCAAAGGCCGTTCCAACTTCTGCCAAGAGCTGAACCAGTCCCCAGGGAAGCTGAAAGGTGCTGCAAAGACAGCTATACACCCCTTTAGGTCCTACTCTGAGCATGGCTCAACTAGACTGGTAGAATGGGTCCTTAACTAATATTTGCTTTTTCTCTTCCCCTCCCCTCATCTCTGTGAATCTCTCTTTATCAGGCTCAGAATGACTTTGCTTTCTCATGTGAGCCACTAACCAATTTTCAGCTGTATAAGGATGTGGGGATGGAATTAGAGGCTCTGGTTGGATTTTTGAGCTGACATGTGTCTTGCAATGCTGAGTGTACCATATATCTTATGTATAGCAACCAACTCATCTTTAATTACATTTATCCCTCACCCCCACCCCCATCCCAATAACTCTTGCTTGGCCAGCTAAGAATTTGATTAGAGCAGGAGAAGGGAAGCTTTGTTTCAGCAAGTCTAAACAGTTTTCTCAGACTGGGAGCAAGAAACAACGCTACACATTGTTCTGAAAAGACTGTGGAAACACTGGATATAGTAGCAGCAGCACCATGCTCCTCTCACATGGATTTCGCCAATGCGACAGCACCTCCAGGTGTTCAAGGGTGGGACTTCCATTAGTGACTGCAATAACCATTAGCTCTTATGTTGTTTTTTCTGTTCTCTTAGTAACTGAAAACAAGAGTTTCCACATGCAGACACGAATACCTGCAGGCTTCTTCCCTTGTGCTGTGATCCTGTTGTGCTGTTTAATCTTGCAGACTAAGCTGGTCCAGTACATTGGGCTGATTAGTTTTTACATATGAGATTTCCAAGGTCAGTTTCTGGACTTAAAGAAATCATGTTGGATGAGTTGGGAGTTACTATTATGTTTACTATCCAAAAATATTTCACACTCATTTCTCTTTTTCACTGATGTGATGTTCTGGCATGAATTCTGCCTATGAAGAGACAGGTGAAAGGTCTGATTCTCAAGAGATTTCCCTGCCCCTCCTCCTCACTGAACGATTAGTGAATCATCTCCCTAAAGTCTTTCTTTGACATTAACTGTTTCTTACCCACAGCTCCACAAAAGGTGAATTCCCAAAATAAAAGCAGCATTAAATGCTTTTATGAGTCTGCAATGAATATTTATTTAATAAAATGGATGCCACCATCATATCTTCAAAACATAGGTATATAGTACAAATGTATCAGCACTAGGTTTTCAAATGAAATCAACATCAAAAGTAAGGCAGGATACTTTTTTGAGTTTTCATGCAAGAGCATATTCAAACGTTCCTTTATCAAGACCCTCGACTTCATCTTCCCAAGTGGAAGATGGCATGCTACTATAGGGGTCCAGTAAGATTTTGAAGCATCTAATAATAAGTAGTCCCAAGAAAATGCACAGAATCCCTACGAAGGCAAAGCCAGTTTTTTGCTCTAAAGTCAGTGAGAAGGTGGACACTTCGTTGACACTCATGCTGGCTGAAGCGTTGCTGCAGTAGCTACTGCTCATCATTGGGCGTCACATACTGGTGAGTCTTTGGGATTTTCACTCATATTCCTTCTTTGCCTGTATACAAAAGTGGAGTCAGTTTGGTTATGGCCAAATGTAACACAGACCTCTGAGCTATTCTCAGCATAAAAAAAAATTTGAAAACAAAAACTGCGTGGGCATTAATAGCGAAAGTACATTTTTGTACACTCAAATCAGCCTGGCAACACTGTCATTAGAAATTGGTAGTCCCTGAGCAAAAGCTAGTTGGAGTTGCTAATCCTGACAATGACAATGAAAAACCGATCATTTACTTGCTTGTCCCTCCCACCCAAAATAGAAAACTGCTGGCTGCTTTAAATGGCATTTCATCAGACTGGGCAAAATCTTGCCAATCTTCATCAGGTCAGAGCTTGCAAGGCCTCCATGTACAGAGTTAAATGGGAAACTTATGCTTGAGAGCTTGCACTATCTATATCTGAGTCCTTAATCTGGTGAAACACCCATTGACTTCAATGAGCATTTTACGTGAGTCAGACTGATGGATTGGGCCCATGTATTTTGGCCTAGAACTCTAACTGCAATAAACCAAACATACAGAATGAAAACATCATTTTTATATATTGTTGGGCTAGACGCTATAAATCGATCCCCGAAAGCGCTCCCGTCAACTCCGGAACTCCACCAGGGCAAGAGGCGGAAGCAGAGTCAACGGGGGACCCGCGGCCGTCAATCTCACGCCATGAGGATAAGAAAAAGATAGTAAGTCGAGAAAAGATACATCGACTTCAGCTATGCTATTCCCGTAGCTGAAGTTGCGTATCTTACAACGACCTCCCCCCCGTTCCCCAATGTAGACCAGGCCTTAGTGTGGGTGGGGGGAGTGAGGAGGGGCTCGCTAGCCCATGTAGTGGCAGTAGAGGCGGCAAAGAGGGTGTGGCCAAGTGGGCTAGGGAACATGGCCAGGGCCCCACCCATACACACCAGCTGATGCCTTGAGACTGCTGCTGGACTGAGCACACATTCCACAATTTTTAGAGGTGTCCAAGTGACATTTCTGAACATGCTTTCTCCTGTGCTCTTGGGAGCAATACGCCTGCCTGAGCCTTAGATGAACATTATGTTCCAACCACTTCCACTCAGGTGCCGCACCCGCCTCATCACCATCACCACAACTCAGCAGACTTCAAGGTGTTAAGAGCATGATAGGTGATCTGCAAAAGGGAAAAAAATTGGATTCCCCCCCCCACCACCACTTTTTATTGGCTTCTTTAAAATGATAAAGAAGGCCAAAGAGGTTTTTCTTTTCTTCATAATTTTTGTCTGCTTGGTTTCCTGTTAGAAATGGATATTCGGCCTACCCTGACGACTCTATGGACAACTAGAGAACTGGTAGGATTATAACATAGCAAGAACCAAGGGGGAAAAAAATCATTTTTAGGCTAATTGTTTGTTTTTGTTGGCTGTTGTTAACACCTATTTAACAAAAACACTCGGGGAAAACATTCTTTGTGTTCAACACCCTTCCTTCAAGGAAGCTCCCATTACAAATTTCAAAGTCATTCCAGAAATCTTCTAGCTGAAAAACAAACAGCAGCCAGTAAAAGATTCTTGTTTGGATCCTCTCTTTCCCTCCTGATAACTTCCATTTTTCTTTATATAGATCATAAAGAACCAAAATTAAAAAACAGCCAAAAACAGGGAGGGGAGACGAGAAAAGGGCAGAAACCAAATCTATTTTTTTCTTTTGCAGCTTCCGTTTAACTTAGTCCATAATAAGGAGTAAGGATAAAACAGAAGGAAGGAAGGAGGGAAGGATACAGTTAAAAACTGTGGGCCAGATCTTTAGCTGATGTGAGTCAGGCCTGGTCTACACTACGCGTTTAAATCGATTTAAAGAGTGTTAAATCGATTTAACGCTGTACCCGTCCACACCACAACGCCCTTTATATCGCTATAAAGGGCTCTTTAGATCGATTTCTGTACTCCTCCCTGACGAGAGGAGTAGCGCTAAATTCGATATTAACATATCGGATTACGGTTAGTGTGGATGGAAATCGACGTTATTGGCCTCCGGGCGGTATCCCACAGTGCACCACTGACCGCTCTGGACAGCAATCTGAACTCGGATGCAGCGGGCAGGTAAACAGGAAAAGCCCCGCGAACTTTTGAATTACATTTCCTGTTTGCCCCAGATGGGAGCTCTTGGATCAGCACGGTGGCGATGCAGTCCCAAATCCAAAAGAGCTCAGCATGGACCGTACGGGAGATACTGGATCTGATCGCTTTATGAGGGAGAAATGTTGTATCAGAGCTCCGTTAGAAGACGAAAGCCAAAGCGTTTAGAAAAAATCTCCAGGGCTCACACCGTGCTGCATACAATGTAACGGAAGCCAAAGAATAAATGATGCTCATCGGAGGCAGGAGGGGGTACTGAGGACTCCAGCTATCCACAGTCCAAAGCAGTCCTGTGGAAAAGTTTTGCATTCTTGGCTGAGTCCAATCTGTAGGTTCAAAACACAACAGTGGTCGGCGTGTGTCAGGAATAGCTCCTCATTTCTTCCCCACCCCCCACGTGAAAGAAAAAGGGAAAGAAATCCTTTCTTGACTTCTTTCAGTATCACCCTATGGTGAATGAATGCTGCTGTAGAGCGCGATGCGCAGCAGTGAAGAGCAGTATCCGCTCCTCTCGCCTCCCAGTGGTACGATGGTAGCAATATGATTGATATCCACGTCCACCATGCATCGTCACCATCCAGCCCATGAGTTTGCTCCTGGCTGGCCTTAGGTGGAGGTTGGCCAGGGCCGGCTGGGTAAAAATGGGAATGACTCCAGTTATCTCCAGTAGATGGTACGAACGGCTTGGTAACGTTTCCTCATAGCAACGGGGGGCTGAGCTCAATCAGCCCCCTCAACCTTTGCTGTGTAAAGAAAAGATTCTTGTACAATGCTGGACTGTCATAGCAGCAGCATGCTGTGGCTCCTCTCTCCCCACGCTTAAGTCTTGCTGGACTAATCATCGGCTGGGAGGCTGCCTCCCTCATTTATATGTACTAATCAGTGTTTCTTATTCTGCATTCTTTATTACTATCATGACACAATGTCGGACACGACTGCCACCAGGTACCCAGTGAAGGTTGGGGGAGAAGGAAGCAACGGGTGGGGTTTTGTTGCAGGGGCACACTCTGTGAATACTGACATGGAGCACGGTGCTCGTCTGATACAAAAAAACCCTGGCATTCTCTAATTACACTTGCACTTATTCTAGGGCAGGACTGACTCTGTTTTAGAAACATAGGGAGGAATTGACTCGGGGAGCAATCCCAATTTTGTGCTTGCCTTGGCGCCCCGCCGATTCAGCCAGGGGGGCACTCATGAATAGAGCAGACAGGTACAAGGGGGAGAGATACTGTCATTTCATTGCCAGTTTACTCAGGCAGTAGAACGGTCAGGCAAACTGTAACCATCTCTGCTATCAGCAAAAGAAGTGAATGCTGGTGGGTCAAAGCTGCGCAGTATACTTTCTCTGACCGCGGCATCCAGTACATTTAATGCCGGAAAAAGAAAGATAAAAAACAAAGCTGGAACGGTGCTTCCATGGTTGCCGTGCTATGGGGCTCTGCCAGGGAATCAGGGAAAAACTGGTCGCAAAAAGATTGTCGCTGAAGGTTTTCACCGGAGGAAGGATGACTGGGACGACTATTTACCAGAACCCCGCGTCAACAAGAATGATTCAACTTCCAGAAGTCAAGGGCGGGGGAGACTGCGGTAACTAGGGATAGCTACGGAAGAGTACCACACAATGCAACGCTTCAGAATTGATGTTATCCTCGGAACCGATGGACGCACAAACGCGAATTACTGTGCTAGTGTGGCCGCATGAAATCGAATTTATAATATCAGTTTTATAAAACCGATTTTAGCTAATTCGATATTATCCCGTAGTGTAGACGTGGCCTCAGTGTAGAGCTATTGACTTCATTGGAGTTACACTGGTTTATACCCATTGGATTTGGCCCTACAATCTGTGCCTGTTTTAAGGTTTGGAAAATGTTGGTTTAAGCAGCTCCCCACCACCCTCTCTTTCCTCTCTCTGACTCCCAGTCCAAACCTCTGCACGTTGTTCATTAGCAAAATTCATTCCTCTTACTTACAGGCTTGTCCATCAGAGCCATGAGATCTTTACTCCTGTTGACTAATGTCTTGTTCTGTGAGTTGTGCCATTGAACCAAATGGTACAACTTGAGGCATGTGGTGCTACTGAGTGAGAGACAAGGTGGCAGTATACAGCCCGTAGTAACCAAAAATAATACCAACAGCAATTGAATCACAATAATTGATATCTATATGAGGAAAACAAATGAAATAGATGAAACCACCTGGTTCACACGTTTTCATGTAAGGCACGTTTCCAGTTTTTCCAGGAGGTTTAACAGCTGCAGAGACTGGAGAGTAAAATCACAGAATTCTCAAATTGTTGCCCAAATCAGTTATATGTAACAGGATCCAGCCAAGAAGAAAGTTCCCCTTCCAGGAGTCCAGGGACACTGGGAAATTAAAAAATGAAAGGCTTATACTGGGAAATGATTTGTATACTAAAGCAAGAAGACATAGTGCCAGAAAATAAAGTACACCCTTAAAAGACACAGAAGTCTCTGAGACAAACTATAGCCCAGGCTCTGCACTTGGTCTGCAGGAGGGGGACATTTGTGCCTATGTGAAGCCCATAGAAATCAGTGGGGCTCTGCTTGGGTGCAGAGGTCTGTGCCACCAACTCCCAGAGGAGCATAAACTCCCAATCTTGCAGTTTTACTCAGGCAAAATTCTCTCCCATTGGAGTCAATGGGAGTTTTGCTTAAGAAATGAGTGCATAAGCAGGTTCCAAGATAAGATAGAGTTTACAAACCAAATCAAATCAAACCTGGAAGTAATACCATTTATTTTAATGAGGTAGGGTGATAACATAATTCAGGAATGAAGAAGAGACACGAAAGACCCTGTGTTAAAGCACCAACAGGAGTATTATGCCCTGGAACCTGTGGCTTAATTAATAGGGTTAAACCAATATTTGGGCTGATTTCTCACACGGACTAGGAAACAACCATTGGTAATTGCCCTTGCATGCTTGCTCTACTAAACACTTGCTATTAGCCCACACTGATATTATTTTATTTATTTATTATTCATTTCATCATCACTGGCAATTATGGGTCAAATCTTCAGCATGCAAAGCCTGAATAAATTGGCAGGGAGTACAAGGAAATGCATACAGGGCTGAGGAACGGAATTCTTGGCCCCAACCTGCGGTAGTGGGGTGGAACGACTCTGTGGGTGACATTGGCTATATGGATTAATAGTGTATATTTCTTGTGCAGGAGCCTTGGGCGTGTCAATCCATATTGTGTCTCTCTGTTGAGCCCTGAGCTCTCCTTCTCCCCATCCTGAGCAGCAGAGATGTAGTATTTCCACTGCATTTCAGGCCTTGGATACTCACAGATTGGAGTGGAGAATTTTGTCCTAAATATGTACCATATAAAGGTAAGATTTTACTTGTTTGGGGGAATGGGATATGTTTACATTGTAAATTTGTTTACAGATTGGCGACTGAGGGCCGCAGCCAGCAGTTATGCATACATAATGTCATCTTTTCTAGAGTATGTCTGAAATCATGAGCAAAAAGACCACGAATGCTAGAGAGCACTAATCCAACAAAGTATGTAGGTAACCATTAGGTCAGAGATCGGGGCATGCGTTATAGGAACTAGAACTTGCAGGGTCCGTTTGTCAGGAGGTGCCACCAAACCTATCCCTATTGGTACAGTTTCTACAGTTTGCTTCCATGTAGTTTCATTTGACTGCCTCTCAAAATCCCTCTGGATTGGGAGAAGCAAGGATCCCTGAATAGCCTGCTGTGGTGGAAAAGGCCATCTGATGCCCCTTCAAGACCAGAAAGGGGGCCACCAGAAGGCAGGAGTGGTACAAATGCCTCACTCCCATGGATGACAAAGGTAAGTAGAGGGTGGGAAGCAGCTGGGTGTTGCTGGATAAACGGTGCTAAGGAGGTCAAAAGATGGTAGTGAGCACTGTATAGAAGCCTAGATAAATAGGTAGATAAATTGGAGTGCCTAAGGTTATTGTAACAGCATCTACTCATATCCGCCAAATGTTTGTGGACCCGGGCTGATGTTTAAAGTTCCATTAGAATCCAGCCCTGATTATGGGCGGTTTGAGGGTTTCGATATGAACTTTTTGTGCAACCGTAGTTACCCACCCTCACATTTCCAGACTTTAGAAAAAGAAAGTGTTCACAGTAATTCCAGATATTCTCGGGAAAGGGTCTGAGAAGTCTGACCACAGCCTCCGAAGGTTGCTGATTGCAAGACTTCCTCAAGAGTTTTCCTCGCATGCTGGATATTAGCCTTACCCTCAAAAACAAACAGGTATTGTTGTAAAGATCACCGTGTAGAGGCCCAATCTGGGGAGGTGCTGTGTACACTTAAGTCCCACTGAAGTCATCAGGAGTTGAGAAGACTCAGATCCTTGCATGATCAAGCCCAGGTTGACTGAGAATTCACATTACATATTACAACCCAGGTTAAAAAACTAATTGTGCTTAATGAGTTTCGGGTAACTCCTGTAAATCACAAGTTTCACCTAATAGTAATAAAAAGTCATTCCTGCTGCCATGGCACTCAGATAGTTATCATTCAGGAAGTACTGTAGGCTTCATGGCTGAAGCAGTGGTGCAGTGACCCTGTCATTCTGATGATGCTTCAAATGGCCTGGATTCTAAATTAATGCTTTTAGAATCTTTAAAAACCTGGCTCTGGAGGAGTGGCACTTCAGGCACTACAATTGCTGTAGCAGGAATTTGAAGGAGATAATGAAGGGAGAGGATTAGTCACAGTGGTGAGCTGGAGCCGGTTCCCACCGGTTCACAGGAACCAGTGGTTAAATTTAGAAGCCCTTTTAGAACCGGTTGTTCCATGCAGGACAACTCGTTCAAAAAGGGCTTTTAAATTTAACAACCTGTAAACCTCCAGCAGCTCCCTGCCCCGCCCCCGGCCCCAGCTCACCTCTGCCTCCTCCCCTGAACGCGGGAAGCCTGGGAGCGCTGAGAAGGGCGGCTTTGCGCAGGTGAGTGGTGGGGGGGAGCGAGGAGGTCTCCGGGGAGGGGCGGCGCGGCCCAGCTCCCTGGCCTCAGCCGGGCGGCATGCCCCGGCCCCGACTCCGGCTTCGGCTTCGGTCCCAGCCTGGCGGCGTGGCTCGGTGCTAGCCCTGATGGCACGGCCCGGCACTGGCTCCGGCCCCAGCGGCTTGGCCCACCTCTGGCCCCGGCCCCAGCCAGGCATCCCGGCTGGGCAGCGCATCCCGGTCCCGGCTCCAGTCCCGGTGGTGCAGCCCAGCTCTGGTCCTGGCAGCGCGGCCCGGTTCCAACCCAGCTCCGGCCGGGCACCCGTAGCCAAGCGGCCCCGGCCGGGCAGCTCCGGCCTGAGGCAGCACCCCTGGATCGGCCTCCAGCACGGTAAGGGGCAGGGAGCAGGGAGGGGTGGATGGATAGGAGGTCTGGGTGGTTTGGGTTGAGGAGGTCAGAGAAGGGAAAGGGGATTGAATTGGGGCGAGGGGTTCCAGGGGGCCATCAGGAATGAGAGAGGATGGATGGGTGTGCTGGGGGCAAGTCAGGGGAAGGGAAAGGGGATGGATGGGGCAGGGGTCCTGGGGGGATGGCGTCAAGGAACGTCAGGGGTTGGATGGGGCAAGAGTCCCCTGGGGCGGGGGGGGGCACAACCCCACTTGTGGGGTGAGGAGGAAGGAACCGGTTGTTAATTTTTTAGCAGCTCATCACTGGTGATGGGTACACCTCAAAATGTTCTCTCCAGTTTCCATGAATTTGGAAGTTTATCCAAACCATCTAGACCATCTGAGATGACAACACTGGTCTGGAAATGTCATAAGAACAGCTCTGTGACTGCAGAGCCAACCTCACTTCAGTTAATATGCATATTGCATCCCTAAATCATTGCAAGAAAGTCAGCCTCTTCTTCTCACCCTATACAGCCAGCAGGTCATGATCCCAAACCTGGCATTCAAGAGAGTCTTATGCAGGGAGCCCAGTGCTGTGCTGCCCAGCACTGTTTGGTATCAGAAGGGTGTAATTAGCCATTCTGAGAGTGTAGTAGGACCAAGTGTGGCCTACAGTACGTAAGCACAGGACATACTGCACCTTTTTGGAGCAGCAGAAAATTCCATTCCACTGTGCATTCCTCTGCAAATCTGAGCCAGCAAGGGATTGCCATCTCCACCCCTCAAATATACAAAGTATTGTAAAGATAAGATTTTACTCCTAGTAAATGCACAATACCTAGAGTATCCATTTGCTGGTAGATCCTGTGCTCTGTAATGCACTTATTCTTATGAGCTAGGGATGTCTGGATAAGTGAGAAACAGAATAGAAAAAAAAAAGATTCAGTGTCGTCATCCTTGGACTTGTGAACATAAAATAATGCAGTACACTGGCTATGAGCATGTAGTATAATTGTACCATAAGATATGGAATATCTGCAAGGCAACTGTTGATATACAGTTATATCTATAGCTTTCACTTCTCTTTGGCATCCTTTTGCACCAGGACACAAAAAGATAGAATTCAGTCTATAATCATTTACAGCAAATTTCAAAGAGCAGTATTGAAAAAAAACCATTTAATTTCTGTAAAAACTACCTGCTTTGTCTTACCCTAAGAGAGGCTTGCTCTGAGAATATCCCTTACCTGGCCATCATACAGTCATTATATGCATTATTAAAAGCAAATCTACAGCATAGCTAGGAAATCATAACACAACAGCATAGCAAGCTCAAGATATCCTGCAGAATTTAAACAGACAAAACCAGTGCAATTCTCCAGCCAAGATGTGCACAGCCCCCACCCTTCTTGTTTTCTAACTAGATAGAGAAGCATCCTTATCGAATGAAAACCTAGCAATACAAACCCTGTTCTTCCTTGTCCCCTCTCCCCATGCTGATGAACTGCAGAAGTTGCAGTGGCTCACAGTGTAGGTTCTCAAGCTGTTGAAAGCTCAGGATTGAGTCTATGCCTGCTGGGATTCTCCTTTGTGGCCACAAACCCAATGAGGCTCCCCAAGCTACACATCCCCAGCAACCCCCTCCGGATGCTCTAGGGGTCATCGGTGGGAGTTTCTTCAGACGGATGGACGCATCGCTCGGGGACTCCTCTCCAAACACTTGGTGAAGATGTGGTTGGAAATTCTCGAACTGGGTTAAAAAAAAAAAAAAAGAACGAAAAAGAAAAAACCCTTTCGGATGATTCAGCCCCGCTTCCCTCGAATCCCCCTTCTACCGACTGAATTGAAGAAGTATGGAAACTTCCTGCAAAATACTACGTGAGAGGCATCAGCAAATCTTTGCTGCACACCCATCCGGATGCTGCAGCAGCCGCAACAGCGGCTGCCCAGCGATTTCTCTCTTGGATCACCGGAGCCTGCAGCTGCCTTCCCTCCTGAAACACAAGGTTCTGGGACGTGATATCTGGAGGCACAGCAGCACCTCTGTTTAGGTGTCAGAGGGGTCCTTACCGTGCAAGCAACAATGTCACACAGACAAGGGTTTTCTCACAGGCTGGTTTTCCAGTAGAGCAAGTGAAAGCGGGGAGGCGGGATTTGAAATTGACTAAGGTGTTCTGTGGCTATCTGCATTAAATTGCATATTTCCAGAACAACGCAGGGGCTCTCGCCTTTCATTCTGTGTAGGATAGCTGACTTATTTAGGTCGGTTAATTTAGCCCTCGGGTGCAGTTTGGTTAAGTAGGCAGCGCGGGTATATAATCAGTGCACTGCTAAAATCCTAGCCGCCTCAGCCCCGGATCTCTCGAGGGAGCGGTCACGGCTTTCGATCTCACGCTTTCTACCATCTAGTGATTAATGAGACCGGAAGAGCCATGTTAAATACCCCGGGCCCAAATCCTGCTCTCCTGCAAGCAACTGGTGTGGAGTAAACAAGCAAGATGTAGCCCATAACATTCAGCTGGTTTCTTTAAGGTCCGGGGGTGAGCTGAAGGACGGTCTCGTCTTATTTTGTGCCTACCTCTGGCATGGCCAGCACCCCTTCTCCCAGCAGCTTAATAATAAATAATTATTAATAATAATCATGGCCAGGAGCTGTCATTCAGTGCTGAAGCTTCTTTGCAGGGTTTGTGCCTAAGTTTCATATGTCTTGTAGATCTCTGTTTGCAAATATAAATTTAAAAAATAAGGATTCCTCTTGGCATCTTAGAAGGTGGTATTAATATGTATGTAGTCACTGGATGAAGAATTGTTTTTAAGTTGTTTTAAGTTTAATATATTATGTTTTCATGTATTAAATTAAAAAAACCTGCTCATGCACATTTTAACTAATCATTCCATTTCCCTGCATTCTAGTAATTAAGCACTCCATTGGAAATTCATACTGATTTCAGTGGCACAGGACTGGTATCCGAGTAAGTATCAAGGATGACAAGGTTTGTAGTTACGCTGGCTGGCTGTACACCTCAGGTATATGCTGAAACACAAGGTTCAAGGCTAAAGACGGGGGAAGTCCTGGTATAAATGCATATCTTGAAAGGTTTTTTTATTGCTTTAATTAAAATAGAGTTTTAACTATTGTTAAATAAATACGATAAATATTATTTGTGAAGTTATTTTTTCAGAGAAAATGGGGGCAGGTTTTTTCCTGCTGTGTGTTGCTATATTTACATATTAATCTTTTTTTCAGTGTTTGTACTCACCTAGCACAATGGGGGGGCCTAAGACTTTGGGCCCGTTCATAATAGAAATTTTTACTGCTACTATTACTAAAAATCTGTGTGACTGTTATCCTGTAATGGCCCTTCATAATCACAGAATGAACAATGTGTATTATGGAAAATGTTACATATATAAAATTAACTTTTAAAGGGATTGTTATATGTAAAGACACTTGGTCCCTTTAAAAACAGATCCTTTCAAAGGATATGATGGGCCAGATTGTGCCTCCAAAATATACTCGTGAAGGGGGCCTTCTGTGTGTGATTCTCCCCTGCTGCCTCCACAGCACAACCACCCTTTTTCTGGGACCCTGCAAAAGGCTCTCCATGAGTTAAGATTTGCATAGAGGAGAAATGGGAAGTGGGCAGGTTTAGGCTAGGCATTGGGAGGGTCCGCATTATCTCCTCAACAGTTCAGCACCATTTACTAGGGAGAGGTAATACAGCTCCAGGCTCTTCTACTAAGCTCTGTTACCTCTTCTGTTGAATCGTCCTTTAAGTGGGCCTTCAGATAGCTGGGGCCAGAGAAGGAGCTGATGGTATGGCTCCATTGGATGGAGCTGTGCTGGCTGCAAATCAGGGGAGGGGCAAGCCTGAGCCCAGGGCTGACCCACAACATTTTGGCAGCTGAGGCTGGGAGCTCAAATGACGCCCCATGCCCCCTCACTTGGACCAAAACTTTGAAAGATCTCAGTTCTGCCTTCTTCCAATTCTGTTCCTCTCATGGTACTGCTCTGCTACCTACCCCAATAAAGGAGAACTAACAACTTAAAATGCCTTGTTCAAAAATTTTAAGTAATGCTTAACTTTCAAATGCCTGAACAGCAAATGTAACTTTTCTTGTCTGTAAACACTGGCATTTTTATCTGTTTGAATAATCAAAGTGGTGCTTTCCCTGCCTTCTTGGGTGCAAAGATTTGAACTGTTTCCTGAAGGTCCATAGTCTGGGCCAGTTCATGTTCTAAACGGTTGCAAGGCCGATTAGCCTCTCTTGTGTCATTGTGTGTGTAGATGTGTTTTATTAACTTCAGCTTGGAGAAGCTGTGTTCTCCACTGGCAACTGTTACAAGAAGCGTTAGAAGTATGCGCAGAGCAACAAAAGCATTTGGAAAGAGGGTGGTCATCTTATTTGTGCACATATATTCCAGAACAGCCTTTGGAGTTGATCCTGCTGAAATGTATCTTGAAAGGGCTTTCAGTTCATCACTTGTCCTAAATCACTCACATCAATATTGTGCATGTCATTATTTGTCAACATTGTCTCTAGTGCCCTGCATTGCTGGTGTAGGTCTTCTTCAGGTATAGTGAGGAGTTTTGGAATATCATACAACATCCCAAATATACTGCTGTGTTCCTTGAGCTGCATGAAACATTCTTCACCTGACTGTATTGAACAATCTAGCACCTGGTTAAAGAATTCAACTATGAATTGTGTTTGGGGTCCTCTTACGGGATAGTCGTGCCTCGTAATCAAAATGCTTCTTCTTCAGTGACTCCTGTATTCTTGAATGGGTGGGAAATAGCTCAGTGTGATGTTCCTCTGCCAACTTCTGTGCACTCTTCAGAAATTGAAATCCCCCATCTACCGGTAAGACTGTAGGTATGACTTGCTTTGTCCAGTTGTTCCATTGCTCCAGCTATATAGGTCAAACACTTAGAGTCTCTTACTTACATTTATTCAAACAGTATGTCATGCGACAACACTAAAGCACACAGAAATCTGAAGTTATGTATGTTTCTTTTGATTCCATTCCCTCTGCCACTGTTCTCCCACGAACAGTTTCCTGTCATAGCATTATCCTCCAGAATGGAACTATGGCATCATCTTTCTTCCCAGTTGTGTTGATAGGCTTATCGCCTCCACTCAGTGGTTTCAGTGTTAGAGAGGATGTCAGATGTTACTTCAAAATTTGCCATTGATGCACTGATGCAGAGAAAATACATAGATGCTTTGAATGACATTAAAAAATTCAGCAGTCTCACTAGAAGCTGAGCTGCATCACTGACCACCAAGTTCAATGATGAGAACTGCATGGGACAAGAAAAGCTCAAGGGGCTTAACTCTCGGATCCGTGTCTGCACTCCTTTGTCTTTTCCTCTCGTGTGGCACCATTATCATAGCCTGAACCTCTCATGTCAGCTATTGCAATTTCCATATCATCCAGCTTTTTAAGAAGCACATTGTTCATAGCCAGCTCCTGTAGTAATCAATTTCAATAAATTCTAGAAAATGCTCTCTACAGTCGCCATGCAGGGACATTTTCACTAGGTTCTGTTGTTGTTACAAAATGCACCATTAAATCATTTGTTCGTATGGGCTGATGTCAGGTGGTGCAGTCCGAAAACAGAGTAATATCTGCTGACTTCAGATCTGCCACAATTCTCTTGTTTGACTATGTTGCCAGTAACTGTATGATTCATTTTGATTGTACACACACCACTACCTTGGAAACTTTTCTTGCGGTGGTGACTCTCTTTAGATGCTCTAGAGTACAGCATCAAACTCAACCATCAGCTCCACGTTTTAAGGAAGTTTCCTTGTTTGACGATACAGCTGATCTGAATGCCATGCAGTGCTAGGTTTTGGGTAGCAAGCATTCTCACCAGGGCAATGAGCCTTTTCAGGAACATTTTTGCAGTAAGAGACTGATGCAGTCTTCTCTTGATGCTGATCATCTGTGATGGCCTTTAATCTTAGTCTCATCTCAAGCTCCTTCACTTGGAATGCTCTTCTGGTGATTTCTGCCTTCTCATGGCATGCCAGATTTCTCGCCAGATTGTTCCAGTCGTTATCCTGTAAGAACCAATGTGGGCTGGAACATTAGGACTGGATGAGTTTGCAACAAAACAGTATGCAACATTCTGGGTTTTTGAGTACATAAGCATGGGTCTCTCATTTGTCACCATTGGGGATTTCACGCCTGATGGAAACTTCTGTTTTCATTGTCTTTGGGAACATTAAATTTCACTTGGTGTGGCCTATGCAAGTACAAAGAATTCCCTCAGCTATTGCTCAAGTGGATCCACAGTCCTAGGTATCTAGACTAAGGAACTAAACTCAGCAGCAGCTTGTTTCTTGTGCCTCCAACACACTTCTTTTCTGATCTACATTTTTTTTTCAGATGTGCATGGTTACATCCATTTGAGATGGAGATATTATGCTGCAGTAGTTACCAGGTCACTGCACTTGAAAACTGGAAGATCAGGTATCTGCTCACCACTCTCATCCTCACTGGGCCCAGAAGGCTCACCGTGAACATTTTTGTCTATAAGCAGCAGAGAATCCTGGGTGGCCTTATAGACTACAGATGTTTAGGAGCGTGAGCTTTCGTGGGTGAATACCCACTTCGTCAGACGAAAGCCCACAGTCCTGGATCATCTAGACTTAAGGAACTAAACTCAGCAGCAGCTGTTTCTTGTGCCTCCAACACACTTTTTCTGATCTACACTTTTTTTCAGGAATGTGCATGGTTACATCCATTTGAATGGAGATATGGATGCAGTAGCTGCCAGGTCACCTGCACTCTGACTAACTGGAAGATCAGAATCTGCTCACCACTCTCATCCTCACTGGGCCCAGAAGGCCACCGTGAACATTTTTGTCTATAAAAGCAGCAGAGAATCCTGTGGCAACTTATAGACTAACGACCGTTTAGGAGCGTGAGCTTTCGTGGGGAAACCCACTTTCGCAGATGAAAAGCTCATGCTCCAAACGTCTGTAGTCTATAAGGTGCCACAGGATTCTCTGCTGTTTACAGATCAGACTAAGCAAGTACCCTCTGATTTTGGTCTATGTATCTCAGGAGAGCTCCTTCCTGCTAGATAGAAATCTTTCTTTGCTTTTCTTTTTTTGAATGCTGCCCCAGAGGGGCATTTCCTTCTTTTCACTCATGACTGCTGTTCTGTGCCAGTATAGTGGCTCTCACACTCAGTTGAAGGGACAAATAGCAGGCTGGTGCAGGGCCTGAGTGAGGAAGATATCACTGTCTTAAGACATAACTGGCTCTACTTCAGTTGACTGCCTGTTCTCCTCAAGTGGGTTCAGGGAAGCAGCAGGAAACAGGAAGCTCCCTGAGAAGCTGATATTAATCAGTCCAGGCTCCTAGGGGTGCCAGAGAGGTACATAAGAGGCTCCTCCTCCTCTCCCTGCAGCTCCTGCTGCTTTCTGTTATTCCCTCTCACCTTTTCTCCTGCCTGCCTGTTATGTCTCTTGTGTCCTCCTTCCTCCAGGACAGCACTCCACCATCTCTGTGCATCTAGAGCAGAGAGAATATATATGCACCAGCAGCAGACACAAATTTTGTACACTCTGGGTCCTAGTGGCGCCTCCCATCTGACACACACACAGTCTAGCACCTGAGGCGGCCACCTCAGTTCACCTCATGGTAAGGCCAGCCCTTCCTGAGCCATTGTGGAGGTAACCAGCCTCTATGTGGATGGTTCTTGCCTCCTGCAGATCCTTCAAGTTCCACAGTGTTAAAGGCATGGAAGTGCCATTCATTCACCCCTGCCTCCTCTTGGAATGATTTTGGGAAATCCTCATGCTGTTTTCTTCCCCTCAGGTGCTCTCTTGTAAAAATGGATGCTGAGGCCAATCATTTAAAAATTAGAACTATTCTCTTCACATTTATACTATTACAGCCTGATCTTGTAACTGGTTCTTGCAGTTCTATTTCAAACATTTTCCCCCACTGCATTTTTATCTGTTTGGCTTCCATTTTTCATGGAAACCAAACTAGAGAAGCAGTGGGTAGCCAGCAACTGAGAATGAGAGAGCTGCTGGTTGTCAGTAATAGTGCTGGTTTTTTTTTTAATTCTCTGTGCAGTCCAAAGTGTTGTACTTTAGAATGGAAAAACAATGAAAGATGAAAATAAATTAAGCCACCACTACCCCCGTTGGATGGCAAACTGGTTAACTGTGTTTGGTATGCTAGATACCTGAACAGATGGAACCTTCTTCACCCCCTCATTTTCCATTTTCCATCAGCCTGAATTTCTACTAAATTCAGCAATACAACACCCATTAGCTTCATTTAGAGTATGCATTGATTTGATCCTAGATTGCTTTCCTAAAGAGGATTAAGGGTACATTGGAAATGGATCCCTTGAATAGGAATTGAAATTTTATAGTCATCTAGTAATTTAGTATTTTGATCTTTGCAGACTTCATCAGGCAAAATTAAGGTTGGCTAGGTGGTGCAAAGCAAGTGGGGTGGGAGTGAGTGGCAGTGGGAAGCTAGCTATATCTTGTCATATATATATAAATCCATCGTACACCCACATCTTGAATACTGCTTGCAGATGTGGTTGCCCCATTTCAAAAAAGATATATTGGACTTGGAAAAGGTTCAGAAAAAGGCAACAAAAAATTATTAGGGATATATGTGATGCTTTGTACCTTGGGAAAACACCCTGCACCCCCATGTTCATCCTTATAATATGATTATGTGGTATCCAGTGCAAAGTTTGTGATGTCTGGCTTCTTTGGAAGGCTCATGATGCACTGAGCATTGTTGTTATAGTAATGTTATAGGTTGTAATTTCATGTATGTAGTTATGAGGCTGAACATGTGTACTCATGGCTTAAAACAAGCCCAGGCAAAAACTCTCCAGGAGCAGAGGCCAGGCAAAACTCTTCAAGAGCAGAGGGGCAGTTCACAGCTCATCAGGGCATGTATGGGGCAAACCCAGCCCAGCCTCACAGGAACAAAGGACATTGGCCTAGGCAGTAACAAAGGATCTATTGGACTCTTGAGTGAGTCCCCCTCTTCCCTTGGTCAGTTTGAGAGTATGATGAGGAAATGCTCACCTGACTCTAAATGGGGAGGAGCAAAGCCAAGAGGGAAGAAAGGACATGATAAAAGGGAGAAGTGTTTGCCATGCTCTTCCTCTCTCTTCCACCTACATCTACAGACACCACCAACAAAGTGAAGTGCTGATCAAAGGGGAGAGCCTGGCTGAAGAGCAACCAGTCAGCCTGTGGTGAGAAGCATCTAAGTTTGTAAGGGCAATGAAAGTGTTAAGATCAGTTTAGAATACATTTTTCTTTTATTTCATTTGACCAATCTGACTTGTTGTGCTTTGACTTATAATCAGTTAAAATCTATCTTTTGTAGTTAATAAATTTGTTTGTTTATTCTACCTAAAGCCATGCATTTGGTTTGAAGCCTGTCAGAGTCTCCCCTTGGGATAACAAGCCTGGTACATATCAATTTCTTTGTTAAATTGAGAAACTCATATAAGCTTGCAGCTTCCAGCGGGCATAACTGGACACTGTAAGACGGAGGTTCCTAGGGTTGTGTCTGGGACCAGAGATTTGGCTAACGTCATTTGGTTGCACAATCGAAGCAGTGGCTGGCAAAGAATACTCACTCATGTAGCTGGGGGCAGATTATATGCCAGAGGCTGTCCGTGAACAGCCCAGGAGTGGGGTTCTCACAGCGGAGCACGGTAAGGCTGCTTCAGAGTTGAGGATTGGAGGACCTTAGCAGATCACTGGTCCAAATAACACCAGGGGAACGTCACAGTATGGAACGTCTGCTGTAGAGGGAGAGATTAAAAGACTGGACTTTTCACCTTCGGAAAGAGACAACTACGGGTGATATGATAGAGAGGTCTATAAAATAAAAGACTGTGTGGAGAAAGTAAATAAGAAAGTGTTATTTACTCCTTCTCATAACACAAGAACTAGGGGCACCAACAATTAAATTATAAGCAAGCAGGTTTAAAAAACAAGGAAGTATTTTCACACAACACACAGTCAACCTGTGAACTCCTTGCCAGAGGATGTTGTAAGGGCCAAGACTATAACAGTGTTCAAAAAAGAATTAGATAAATGTAATGGAGGATCGGTCCATCAATGACTATTAGTCAGAGGGGCAGGGATGGTGTCCTAACCTCTGTTTTGCCAGAAGCTGGGAATGGGCAACAGGAATGAATCACTTGATGATTACCTGTTTCGTTCATTCCCTCTGGGGAACCTGGCATTGGCCACTTTGGAAGACAGGATTGTGACGGTGCGCTCCATATGATGTTATTAAATATGCTGAGTGTAATATAATGTAAGTGCAAAAGTCTCTTGAAAGTATCATACAAATCTTAAATCATACTGATGTGTTCATCCTACTTGTATAAATGATCATCTGTATCTGAAACTAGAACTATAACTCTGAAGTCCTATGTTAATTATGCAAGTGTTTGGCCATTAATGGTGCTTGGAATCTTATGGCTCCCATTAACCAGACAATTTTTGTAAATCGTCTGTTTACTTGTAATCGTATACCTGTTTCCTTGAATGTTTGAGTGCAAAAGTGAAGTCTGACATGGACATGTGATCATGTCACCTGACAGGAATCCATCCTTACCTGTGCTGTTTTCCATTAGAAGGAGGGGTGGGAACCCAAGAGAGAGACAAAGGATTCCCCCGTGAAAAAGATAATAAGTGGTGAAACAGATTAAAGGGGCGTCCAGTCATGGAAATCCCTTAGTTACACCTGAGCTGGAACAAGAACTGTACCAGGGAAAGGATCCCAGACTGGAAGGAGCTAGTCTGTCAAAGAACTTATTGGAACATTCTGTGGGTGGATTTACTGCATATTTCCTACTGTATTAGGCTTAGACATGCTGTGTTTTATTTTGTTTTGTTTGGTAATTTACTTGTTCTGTTTGTTATTACTTGGAAGCACTTAAATCCCACATTTAGTATAATAACAATCTACTTTTACTTATATATAACCCAGAGTAAGTATTAATACCGGGACGGGGGAGAGGGGGAACAGCTGTGCATCTCTCTCTCTCGTGTTATAGAAGCGACAATTATGGATTAACCAGCTTTATACAGGGTAAACAGATTTATTGGGGTTTGGACCCATTGGGAAGCTGGGTATCTGAGTGCTGGAGACAGGGGCACTTCTTAAGCTGTTTTCAGTTAAGCCTGCGATTTGTGGGACGTGGTTCAGATTGGAATTGTTTGCAGCAGGCAAGCATGCCTGGCTCAACAAGGCAAGGTATGAAGTCCCAAGCTGCCAGGGACGAGCTCAGGGTAGTCCGAGTACATAAGGTGGCAGTCCAAGGGGTCTGTTGACCCAACCCATCACAAGGATACTGGGCTAGATGGACCATATAGTCTGACCCAGTATGGCCATTCTTATGTTATGTTTTTACGTCGCTGTTATTTTCAGACTTTTTTATGTTTAGTTGTAGACTGTAAAGAAAATGTAACTTCTTTTGAGAGGTAACCAGGCTCCATTACTACACACTTGCAAACTTAATATTTTAATAGCTTTTTAAAAATCCATTTTTTAACAATGCCAGAAATTATAAATTGAGTTGGTGCATAAGATCAAGGTGGGAGCCTGTTGCAAAAGATCTGGCATTGATCAATCAGGGTTCCTGTCCTACAGTTTTTTGCGCACAGTGTAGGGGGTGATATATGAGGGGAAGTGGACAACAAAGGAATGAACATGTTGATGGAGAAGGCTTTTATCCACATAGCAAACCTAAAGTGCTAAATTATTTAATCTATAAATGTTAATGTTTAAAGTATTTAACAATGATATACCACTCCATCTCACCCTGTTCCCTCACTATGCCTCCAGCAACCCCCTTCACTTCTCTTCCATGCCTCCTCAAGACACTGTACACCAAGATCTCAGATGATCCATTTCTGAGTAAGAAATAAAAGGCAGCAGAATTTTCGACACAGGAAAACTAATCTGGAAGTACAGAGAAATAAAGAAAAGATTTCCTAGACTTTAAGGCCCCGTCCAGCAAAGTTCTTAGGCACGTATGTCATTATACACATGAGTAATCAAACTGATCTTAGTGGGACTCTTCATGTCCTAAAAGTTATGCACATGCTTAAGTGTTTTGCTGGACTGGGGTCTAAGTGCATAAATAATCTTTAAAACGCCAAATAGGGAGACCTTCTCCACCAAACAACCATGCACATTCCACTCAAAAAAAGCCCGAGGCTCGGTCTGTGCTAAGAATTTGCTTTGGAATAGCCACGTTTTGTGGAGTGTGAAAAATCCACTCCTCTGAGAGACGTAGCTATACTGTCTTTACCCTGGCATAGACAGCAATAGGTCAATGGAAGAATTCGTCTGTCAACCTAGATACTGCCTCTTGGGGAGGTGGATTACCTAAAGCAACAGGAGAACCTCTTCCATCTGCATAGGTAGTGTCTACCCTGAAGCATTACAATGGTGGAGCGTTTTTCAACATAGAGATACCCTGAGTAAAAGTTTAGCAAACTCAGGCTCTGTTGGACCAATCAGAGACCATCCACTGAGAAAGACCTGCCTCCTTGCCCAGGCCCTAACTCAGTGGTCCCCAAACTTTTTACCTCACATCCCCCTTTACTGCTGTCTACCCCTCCTGAAGCCATGGTTGGAAGCTGGGGCCAGAAGCAGGGCCACACTCGGGGCCGCGGCTGGGGGCAGAGCCAGAGTGGAGTCGTGACTGGGACCTGGAGATGGGGCTGGAGCAGAGCTGAGGGAAGAGTGGGGCTGGGTAGCGCTCCTTCCCCAAACCCTGTGGAGGCTGGCCTGGGTCCCGCTGCACACCTCTGAATGTTCCTCCGCACCTCATATGGGGGTGCTCCCCATAGTTTGGGGGCCACTGCCCTAACTGATATATCTGGGAACTGTCTATTTAAGTGTCCCAACAGATGTCGCTGCTGTGTTAAAACATGAAGAGAGTTTGCATATCCAATTTGGTAGGGTTGAAACCATCAAAGCTTAATGGATCAAAACTCAGACCTTGATTTATACATGGGAATGAACTAAAAGCCAGAGCAGATTCTGGGACATATAGTACAAGAACCAGCACTATTGTTTGAAAACTCAGAAGGAGGCTAGAGAGAGAAAAACAGTGAATCCTGATGAAGTATTTTATTCTTTAAAACAAAAAGACAAACTGAAAAAATGCTAAAATAGCAAGGAGGACAGCTGGAAGTAATTGCCAGCACATATAAAGGTATAAAGCTCAGTGATATTAGTAGGTTTCAGTTCTGTATTTGTTATACTGCTGCTGTGTTCCTTGTGGGAGATTTCTGCGAACAACCAACCCTCTGCAGTTTGTCCCTTCCAATGTTTGGCATTTTGGCCCTCAAAAATGTAAACATCCCAATTTTTGCAGGTTGGGGAGATAAACCTTTGTTTAATAGGAGGCAGTGTGGTTGGAGAAGGATCATATTCCGTATTACCTCAAACTCATAACTTCTGTATACCAAAGTTTGTAGTGTAGACATGGCATTATTCCTGTACAGGAAGAGGAATTAGCTATACGGGGGCATCAGTGTTATGGGTTGTATTGATATAACTATATCAGTAAAAAAATCACACCTCTAACAAAAGTAGTTATACCAGTGCAAAATCTGTATATAGACCAGGCCAAAGACACATACTGCCAAAAATGATGGCATGGTGGGGGCAAGACAGTAGAGCCAGTAGAGCGCTCTCAACATGCGTACACAGGTCTAAAGTTTAGACTCTCCGTGTAGGAAGTACACAAGAATCTTAGCTGTTACTAGAGCATATGGGCCATGAAGTGGCAAAGGAGTCATCCCTTAGCCACTTGCACCAATGCACTGTGTTTGGGGTATAGGACTCCCTTTTTCTCAACATTTTTTAGATCCCTTGTGCAAAACCCATTTATGCAGAGGTTTCCGTACTTGGTCCAATAATATAAAGGTATGAATTACTCCCTTTCATCTCAGTACAGTGATAGCTCTAGAACATATTGACAACAATTTACAGACAATATTAACTAGTTCATTACTGATCATTATAGCAGAAACATCCAGCTGTTATGCAGTTGTAGGTAAAGCTTAAATGGAATGTTATCATTCCTTCCATTTAACCCCTGGGCAGAATGCACTTAGCCCTACCTGCCTAATCTTGGCCTGGTCTATGCTGCGGAGAGGGGATCGATCTAAGTTATGCAACTTCAGCTCTGTGAATAAGCTAGATCTGCGTGCTTAGATCTACTTACCATAGTGTCTTCACTGCGGTAAATTGATGGTTGACGCTCTCTTGTCAACTCCACCTGCACCTCTCACCCTTGATGGAGTACCGGATTTGACGGGAGAGTGCTTGGCAGTAAATGTATTGAGTCTAGACTAGACTGGACATAATAAATCAATCCCCGCTGGATCATTCGCTGCCCATCGATCCAGCGGGTAATGTAGACAAACCCTTAGCTTTTGATGTGCCTGGTGTACACTTAAAATTTAGGTCAACATAGCTACTGTGCTCAGGTGCATGAAAATCCACAACCTGAGCACCATAGTTATGCTGAACTAACCCCTGGAGTAGAAGCAGCTAGACCAGGGGTCCCCAAAGCGCTGCCCGCAGGCACCACTGCACCCGCCGGGGCGTCTAAGTGCACCCATGTACTGACCGGCTGTCGTAGCTTCCTACTCAGATTTGAACCTTAGCGTTCATAACCTGAGAAGCTAGCATGAACCCCTCTAAGCTTAATTACCAGCTCAGATCTGATAGGCTGCCACCAGCCAAGAATTTTCAGTGTCTTGGCTCACTCGGGTCTCCCCAAA